>NW_026511833.1:115000-297500 GCF_027579735.1 Bombina bombina
TGTCATGATGGATTCATGGATCGATATGCGCCGGTGGAGGAAGGGGGTGGGGATACCTGTGGGGGCGTGGTCAATCTGTCAAAAAAAGTGAATGCAAAACCACACAACCTTTTTTTTTATTTGTTAATTATTAAAAACTTTTCTATTTTAATGAATTGACAGGGGGGGCGCTTCCTCCGCTGCCTCCTATCACTGCACGTCACTGTTTTTCCATCAGTGTTATATCTCCTTGGCAATCTAAGATATGTTAGTTGGTTTGCTCAATGGAAAGGTTTATCTTTAATAGATGCATGAGATTGTCAGTCGTTATAAGAGATTTCTGCCTCGCAGTTATTTTTAATGTTTTGTTAGAGTATTATGTTTTTTTGTTTTTTCCCCTCTCCCCCCCCCCTTCACACATAAATTATTACCAGGTCATTAGTTTGTCATGAATAAACTTACAATCTTGTCCTGGAATGTTGGAGGAATCTACTCCCCGGCTAAACGTAAACTCATTATTAAACATTTGACTAAAGATAAACCAGATATAGTATTACTTCAGGAGACACATCTGACTGATTTAGAATCTGCGAAATTTAAGATTAAATGGGTAGGGAGGGTTGTTGCGGCTCCTTCCATTAATAGAAAATGTGGTGTTGCAATATTATTTGATAAAAATTTAAAATATTCTATTATTAGTATAGATGTTGATCCAGAAGCACGGTTAATTTTTTGCAGGTAGTAATTAATGAGACAAAATATTTTTGATGTAATATTTATGGCCCGAATGTGGTCTCGTCGGAATTTTGGAAAAAAATTGGCGGTGATTTTAATTTAACACCATGCCCAATACTGGATAGGCTTTCGTGTAAAAATTTGAAAAATTATAATAAAAGTGCAAAACTTTTTAAAAAAATGTGTCATAAGCTTAAATTGAGTGATATTTGGAGGATCAGGAATCCAGAGTCACAGATATTCACCTGTGAATCTAAAGCTTTTAAAAAAAATTCTAGAATTGATCTGTTTTTAATTTCTGAATCTTTATCTATCCAAACGTTATCTACGGCCATTAGTGACATCTGGCTCTGCGCGCCACAATTGCAAACCCTGAATTTTTCGCTGCTAATCTCGCTAACTGCAAATCGGCGTCTAAATTAAAGGAATTAGCTAACTTTAGTGCGTGAATTCTGTCCATGACTTCCTCATACGGAGTCTCCCTACTGAGCGACTTTTCCAGTTCCTCGAACCAGAACCACGCCGCTGTAGTGACAGGAATAATGCACGAATATAGGTTGAAGGAGGTAACCTTGCTGTACAAAAATCTTTTTAAGCAAACCCTCCAATTTTTTATCCATAGGATCTTTGAAAGCACAATTGTCCTCAATGGGAATGGTCGTGCGTTTGGCTAGTGTAGAAACCGCCCCCTCGACCTTAGGGACTGTTTGCCATATGTCCTTCCTGGGGTCGACCATAGGGAACAATTTCTTAAATATAGGAGGAGGGACAAAAGGTATGCCTGGCTTCTCCCACTCCTTATTCACTATGTCCGCCACCCGTTTAAGTATCGGAAAGGCATCAGGGTGCACCGGGACCAGGGATAGGCAAGGTGTCCGTACATGGACACTGGTGTCCGTGACTGGCCCTTGCAGTGTCCGCCGCCAGTTTTGCGGAGGGGAGGGACTCGGGATGAATAGAATCCTCCTTGGCAAATGTGGCGCAAGGTTTTGCAGGGTTGGGAAACGCCCGCGTGAGGAAGCCACTCAGTAGCGGGAAAATTACTCCGAGTGAGACAAGACAGGGACGATTCAAGAAGCAAGCTGCCATTGCACTGTGTTTGTTTATATGCAACGGTAAAGCATACAAAAAGCAGTGCACCGACCTGAGATCTAGCGCTGATTATAAGGGAGCCATAGTGGTAATTTTAGCTTGTGTCCTGCTTCTGCACATCTCTAGTTTTCCTCTGTTATAAATGTATTCTAATTTTAATTTCTTCAGTTGAAGACAATAGCTATTCTGATATCCCAGACTGTCATGATATATGTCATGATATATAAATACTCAATACTATTTTGTCATTTTGGCTATGTACATTTTAATTTAAAATGCATAATATTTATAAATTCAGGTGAATAGCTAAAAAAAAGATTTGTAGAAAAAAATAAATAATGGAAAACTACTATACATTTTTTAAAAACGTTGTTTCATGTTTTTATCACGTACAAGTTATAGTTCTGTCTGTTTTTTTTTAATTTTTTTTGAAAGATTAGATTTTTAACCATTAATAATAATGAAATTTAAGAAACTTGTGGGATTTCCCGAACTAACAGGTCACAAAGAGGTCAGCATTCTATGACACTTTAATTTTTGTTACTGTATTCTTTATGCCCTAAAACCAACAAAATGGTGATATTTTCTTTTAACCTTTCTTGCATCACACACAATATAATATATGATCCAGTTAGATTGATGGAAATTTTGTTTCTTTTAAAGGGATACTAAACCCAATTTTATGATTCAGATAGAGCATGCAATTTTAAGCAACTTTCTAATTTATTCCTATTATCAATTTATATTCGGTCTCTATATTTGAAAAAGCAGGAAGGTAGGCTAAGTAGCCGGCCCATTTTTGGTTGAGCACCTGAGTAGAGCTTGCTGATTGGTAGCTAAATGTAGATCTTGGTGTCCTTCACTAAGATCTGTACTTTGGAAAATGTCCGCCACAGCTTGGGCACATGCCTATCCCTGACCGGGACCTCTAGGAGCTTGTCCATCTTGCACAAGTTTTCTGGGATGACCAGATTGTCACAATCATCCAGAGTAGATAGCACCTCCTTAAGTAATGCGCGGAGATGCTTTGATTTAAATTTAAATGTCACAACATCAGGTTCTGCCTGCTGAGAAATTCTTCCTGTATCAGAAATTTCATCATCTGACAAACCCTCCCTCACTGCCACTTCAGACTGGTGTGAGGGTATGACAGAAAAATTATCATCAGCGCCCTCCTGCTCTACAGTGTTTAAAACAGAGCAATTGCGCTTTCTCTGAAATGCTGGCATTTTGGCTAAAATATTAGCTATGGAGTTATCCATTACTGCCGACAATTGTTGCATAGTAATAAGCATTGGCGCGCTAAAAGTACTAGGGGTCGGGCATAACTGGTATAGACACAGAAGGAGAAGATGTAGAACTATCTCTACTTCCTTCATCTGAGGAATCATCCTGGGCAACCTTACTATTTGTGACAATACTGTCGTTACTGTGTTTGGACGCTATTTGGCACAATTATCACATATATTTGAAGGGGGAACCACATTGGCTTCCATACATACAGAACATGATCTATTTGAAGGTACAGACATGTTAAACAGGCTTAAACTGGTTAATAAAGTACAAAAACCGTTTTAAAACAAAACCGTTACTGTCTCTTTAAATGTTAAACAGGGCACACTTTATTACTGAATATGTGAAAACTATGAAGGAATTATCCAATCTTTACCAAATTTCCACCACAGTGTCTTAATGCATTCAAAGTATTGCACCCCAATCTTCAAGCTGTTAACCTTTAAAATGTGGAAACCGGAGCCGTTTGCAATTTTAACCCCACTACAGTCCCAGCCACAGCCTTTGTTGTGACTTCAACTATCCCAGGGGGGTATTTCAAGCCTTCTAGGAACGTTTTCAGTGGACACCAGACCCTCTCACATGCATCTGCATGCACTGTACTTAAAAGAAACTGCGCAATAATGGCGCGAAAATGAGGCTCTTCCTAATACAGTGAAAGGCCCTTCCTGACTGGGAAGGTGTCTTAACTAGTGCCTGGCGATAAAAAACGTTCCCCAAATAATAAAAGTGTGAAATCCACTTCAAACTTTAAATAAAAACTTAAATAAACAATCGATTTAGCCCTTAAAGGGACAGTCAACCCAAAAATTACTGTAACTTATTTAGATTAGATAAATCACTATCTTTACAGTAAACTATAGCCAAATTTTCATCTAAATAAACTTTGGAAGAAAATAAACTTACTAGATCTCATCTGGCAGTTTGGAAATGGCTGCCTGACCCCTCCTTCTCTGACGTCTCCCAAAAGCTTGCACTAGTACAGGATCCTTCTCTAGTCTCGTCCCTGCGCGCTCCTGCAACATGGCCACCTAATTGCAAGAAAGGGATGCAATCTCTTGCCTGCTTTGGACAACATGTTGTTAAAGGGACAGCTGAGTCAACCCAAAAATTACGATCAAGATTGCATCCCTTTCTTGCAATTAGGTGGCCATGTGGCCGTGTATATGTTTCATGCCCTCTTTGCTCGGTAAGCTAATTTTGAGTACCTGTCGCCTCTCCTGATTCCTCCGGAATGATCCGGTTTTTCGGCAGTGTGCTCTCAGCTCCGCGGTAGATCCTGACTGAGACTGTGGTATAACAACGCAGTTTCGTAGGTCCAGCCCTAGGCTGCGGGCTGATCTGTGGATTAGTCTCTGCTTGTTATGTTTGTCCGGGCATCAAGCTTTTTGACAAATATGAACAGTATTATTAATTTTGCAGCACATAATTGCAAGAAAGGGATGCAATCTCTTGCCTGCTTTGGACAACATGGGGTTAAAGGGACAGCTGAGTCAACCCAAAAATTACGATGATGCATTAACATAATACAGCTATACTACTCTTCCATAAGTCTAACAAATAGAGTAATGCATTCAAAAGCCAGAGGGCAGATTTATCCAGCTCCTTTGTACAGGGTGGGCAAATTTTCAAAAGACAAATCCTGGAAGACGCTCGTTAAGAACAACGGTCAATACTGCAAATTAAGGGCTAACTCAGTGAGGGCATCAGAGAGGACTGGGTAGTGAGGGAAATACAATAAAAATAAAACATGCCTCTATAATCTCATTGGACTCTTATTAACTAAAGCACAGCCACAGACCATCACATCTGCACGGCACTCACTGCCTCTCATTCTCTGTAACACACAGCGCACAGCATGGATGAGAGGCAGTGAGTGCCGGGTATTAACAGCTGCTAGAGAGCTGAAATTGCAGGAGCGCGCAGGGACGAGACTAGAGAAGGATCCTGTACTAGTGCAAGCTTTTGTGAGACGTCAGAGAAGGAGGGGTCAGGCAGCCATTTCCAAACTGCCAGATGAGATCTAGTAAGTTTATTTTCTTCCAAAGTTTATTTAGATGAAAATGTGGCTATAGTTTACTGTAAAGATAGTGATTTATCTAATCTAAATAAGTTACAGTAATTTTTGGGTTGACTGTCCCTTTAAGAGTGTCCACCAGTTAATAGCCCATAATAAGCCCTTTATTCTATCTGAGTCTAAGAAAATGGCTTACCGATCCCCATGAGGGAAAATGACAGCCTTCCAGCATTGCACAGTCTTGTTAGAAAAATGGCTAGTCATACCTTGAGCAGAAAAGTCTGCAAACTGTTCCCCCCAACTGAAGTTCTCTAGGCTCAACAGTCCTGCGTGGGAACAGCAATTGATTTTAGTTACTGCTGCTAAAATCATACTCCTCTTTAAAACAGAACTCTTCATCTCTTTCTGTTTCAGAGTAAATAGTACATACCAGTACTATTTTAAAATAACAAACTCTTGATAGAAGAAATAAAAAACTACAACTAACACCACAAACTCCTCACCATCCCCGTGGAGATGCTACTTGTTCAGAGCGGCAAGGAGAATGACTGGGGGGTGGAGCCAGAGGGGGAGCTATATGGACAGCTCTTGCTGTGTGCTCTCCTTGCCTTTCCCTGTAGGGGAGGAGAATATCCCACAAGTAATGGATGACGCCGTGGACCGGACACACCAATGTTGGAGAAATACCTACCCTACTGAATATCAGCTAGGACTTTTCTGACGATAGCGCACCAACCACCACATTTACGAAACAGACATGTACAAGACTACAAAAATCCACACTGTAAACTTCATTTCAGTAAATGTCAAAGGACTTAACATACCCCAAAAAAGGTCAATAATTCTTCATGACTTACATAGACTAAAAGGAGACATCATTCTGATGCAAGAGACGCATTTTAAGAAAGGCTCAGAGCCAAAATGGCATAACCACTTTTATTCTACATCATACTTCTCCTCAGGCCCAACTAAAAAATGTGCGGTGGGCATACTAATAAAAAACAATGTCCCATTAGAAGTTGCAAATATTGAAAAAGACGCTGAAGGGAGGGTACTCATACTGACGGGAATGCTCTATGGATGACCTATTACGATAATAAATGTATATTTTCCTAATAAGCAGCAACTGGCTTTCCTGCGCTCCCTTTCAGGGAGAATCTTGGACAATACTAGGGGGGTGACGTTTGTGGGTGGTGACTTCAATGTTCCACTGAACCCAGAGCTGGATACGTCAGGGAAAACCACAAACATTCCAAAAAGGGATATCAAACATATCAATAGTCTAATCAATGCTTAGGCTCTACACGATGTATGGCGCACCTTTCAACCAACTGTCAGAGACTACACATTTTACTCCAATCCACACAAAACATACTCAAGAATCGATTACATTCTCACTGACTCCATAGGCCTTACACTCGTTAAACGCACATGCATACATCCAACTACATGGTCAGGCCATGCTCCAGTTACCTGCCAAGTGGAATGGCCGGACTGTCCAGTTACTCCATACATATGGAGGCTGGACGACAGCCTATTAGACCACCCATTAGTTCAACAAGACATAGAGAAAACCTTGCTAGAATACTTTCAGATCAATGATACACCTGACATGACATGGACCAACATCTGGGAGGTGCACAAGTGTGTCCTCAGAGGAGAGTTTCTAAAACATAAGGTGAATCTCCTCAAACAGCATAGAACAAAATACAAGACTGCGCTTAGGACTTTACTTGATTTAGAACAGGAACACAAAAAAAAAACAAATGACACTGCCCTTTTGACACGCCTCTCTCAAGCACGTCTAGAACTTAATACATTCTTACAACAAGAACAGCAGAAAAGGGCACTCAAACTGAATAAAAAATATTACGAACAGGGAGACAGGGTGGGAAAATTATTGGTAAGAGCATTAAGACGCAAGAGACTCAAATCACACATACACCACATACAAAGCAAATCTGGCCAAGTCAAACGAGATAGCTTATCCATAGCGGAGGAGTTCCGCTCATATTTTTCTTCTCTATATAACTTAAAGGTAAGCGCTGGAAGTACAGGGACCCCAGTCACCAAAGGTCAAGCCATAGCAGAATACTTGGCAGGAATAAACCTACCAAAGTTAGATAAAGATCAAATGGATAAATTGGACTCTCCCCTTAGTGTTAGAGAAATACAATCCGCAATTAAATCACTACCAGCAGGGAAAAGCCCTGGACCCGATGGGTTTGGCGCCAAGTATTATAAAAAGTATACTCAAATCCTAGCACCAAAACTACTAACACTCTTTGAATCTATCACAGACTCAGGCGGCTTCCCGGCATCTATGCTTGAGGTTCACATCGTTATGCTGCCAAAACCAGGCAAAATCCCAAACATGCCCGAAAACTTTCGTCCGATCTCGCTACTAAACACGGACATAAAGGTCTATGCCAGAGTCCTAGCAAATAGGTTAAACCCCCTACTCACCCATTTGATATCACCAGATCAAGTAGGCTTTATACCTGGAAGGGAGGTGAGGGATAATACCATCAAGGTTCTGCAGCTAACAACCCTAGCTCGCAACACACAGCAGGCCATGGTTCTTATTTCTACAGACGCAGAAAAGGCCTTTGACAGGGTGGACTGGGACTTTCTCCGGTTCACCCTGCAAAGAATGGGCGTAGGCAATGGATTTATAGAAAGAGTTTTCTCCCTTTACTCTGACCCATCAGCTAGAGTTAGGACTAATGCGGTTCTATCAGATCCCTTCAAGATTAGAAACGGTACGAGGCAGGGTTGTCCCCTCTCCCCAATACTATTTGCCATCACTATTGAGGTACTGGCCTGCCAAATTAGATCACACCCTGATATTACTGGTGTACTAACCAAAGAGAGTGAGTACAAGCTCGCAATGTATGAATGTATGTATGAACATTTTGCAACGCATTTTATACATACTACAAGCTATACCCATCCCCTTACCCAAAGACTTCCTAAACCAGTTGCAAGGCAACATAGTAAAATTAATTTGGAAAGGGATCAAACCTAGAGTCCCCAGAAACACCCTATACATGACAAAGGAGAGAGGGGGTCTAAGCCTTCCTGACATAAGGTTATATAGGACAGCAGTGCTGATGCAAAGGGTTGTGGATTGGAGCCACAACTCTGATAATAAACAATGGATTAGATTGGACAGGGAAATCTTACAAGTAAATAATGTGGGTGGAATTGTGTGGCTTCAGGCCAAACAAAGACCAGACACAATCCACAAGTATCCTCTTTTGGAAGAGCTGTTCCAGAGATGGGATGCACTCATAAACACAAGTACACACATCACAACACGACCAGCACCGCTGACACCAATCGTGGGAAATCATGACCTTCCTTTCATCTCACGGGTGACCACTGAATCCAGTGACCCAATACAATTAAGGGAAATCTCCTTTAAAAACATAATCTCAGGGGGTAAATTGATACAGCCAACAGAGTTAGCCAGCACCTTAGGCGACAATCCACAGGCATGGTTCATACATGCACAAATGTCTCATTATATGCACACACATAAATCAAAAAAGAACCTAGCGAGACAGCTGACGCATTTTGAGACATTATGCACATCTAAGAATTACCCCTGACACACCATATCATCCCTGTACAGGATAATGTCAAACCCCGTGGCGGAACAACTGCCGTCCTACTGCCACAAATGGGCTAGAGACCTAGACATAGCAATCACAAATAAAGAATGGTTGTGGATATTCCGAAACCATAAAAAAGCATCTGTCTCAGCTAGAATACAGGAAACAAACTTCAAATTTCTATCCAGATGGTATTTAACACCTGGTAAGATTACAAAAAAATTGTAGACAGGCAAATAACCACTGTTTGAGGGGGTGTGGAGAACTGGCAGATATGTTACATGGGTGGTGGGGGTGCGAGAGGATGGAGACATTCTGGAGGGAGTTGGTTGCACATATTAACAAAACACTAGACACAAACATGACAGGAGGCCCAGAACTGTTGCTTTTCCACAAAATACCAAACCTTAAAGATGACATAAAACAAAAATTGCTGTTTATTATGCTCAACAGCGCCAAAGTGCTAATCCCACAAAGGTGGAAGTCCACAGAGGTTCCATGTACCACCAAGTGGAAAAACAAGGTAGATGAACTGCTCCTCCTGGAAAGGTACCACTTCCTCAAAGTAGGCAAATTGGAGATACACGAATACATGACGATGCGATGGAACACACATAAAACTGACTGACTTATATTGAGACACATACAGATAGCAGAAGGCGAGCAGAAACATCTAGGACAGATGACACCATGCAAAACATAAGACCAGTAAACTAACCAAAAGACCACCGTAGTATCATGTACCTTAGGGATAACATAATGTGTTGCCATTTTCTTCTCCCCTTACCCACCCCCTTATGGCTTGAATTGTTATAACTTTGACAGATAATGCATTGCAATGGAACATGGAGAATAGATGGACAAGATGTGGCTCTAAATGGGCTATTACATTTGCAACAGCCATCCAAGTGAACTTTCTGCACTTTTATAGCCCAAAAGTGGACTAGGTTGAAGGTATTTAATAGACTTGGTTTGGAGTTTTACAACGATCAACAACTTGGAATATCATTATCCACATGTTATATTGTATTAATTGTAAAAAAATATTATTGGATGTTATCAAGGCTCACATTGTAACCAGAGCCAAGTGTTAATAACTGATTATGATTCAATAAAGCTCTTTTGAAACAAAAAAAAAAAAAATGTAGTGATGGCAAAACTGCTAAAAATGCTCTGCTCTTTTGGGAAAGTTTTTGTTTGAAATGCCCAGCCCTTAAGGGGTTAAATTAGCCTATTTAAATTGAAGAACTAAACAATAAATTCATTAACACAGCAAACAAAATATAAAAAAAAAAACAATTAAATAAGAACAAATAATTTTTTTAAATTCAACTCAGTTTCTTATATGAAGTAAAATATTTTATCTTTATCACAGCAAAATACAGAACAATATTTTCTTATCATTATATAAAACACAACAGTGTGAGGCTAAAGATTTATGTCAGGTTTAGCATATTACCGTTTAGCAGAGCTGTAAGTATGAAGTCTCTCTGGTTCCTCCTGTGATATCACTGAGTGTTACACAGATATTTATACTAATGTGGGAGTGTCACCTTTCTCTGTGTGACTCACATGAGTTCAACTTGTTAGCTGGGAGACAATGAGAGGGTCACACCTGGACTTTTGTTTTCATATAGATGTCTATTGTCCCCTCTGGTATCACATGAATACAGAGTCCCTGCCTCCCCCTCAGGGTGTGATTATCATATGGATAAGTAAGGAGGAAACAAACTGTTTATTTAAATGTGAGAGATTTTTCTGTTGTATTCTAAAGTATCTCAGGATACAGCATTATATTATGTTTTATTGATGGAAATTGTTATTTTAGCATTATTTAGTTGCAAACAGACATATAATATTAACATGTTATTATATACATATGAGATACAGAGCGGAGGACTTCCTGTGGGGGTGGGGCATTGCATGTCAGTTGCTCCTCAATGGCTGTATGAGAGTGTGCAGCGTGTATGATCCCGGTCCCCGCGCCATTTGCCCCGTGACCCAAGTGGTTTTCTGGGCTTGTTTTGGGCCCGGTGGTACAAGTTGTACAGGCGCGAGAATCCCTCATCAGCTTGCGGCAGAATCTGCAATGTGTAAATATTTCATTAACTTTTAGCAAGCTCAGCTTCTACTGGTTTCATCTAAATCTACCATGAACACAGAGGTGAAAAAGTTTTGGGAACGTTTTTTGCTCGCAGGAGGAAGCAGCATACTGAATACAAGGTCAAAGTGCTGTTCTGGTCCGGTTCCACCCAAGTCAAGTGTCGCTTGCAGGCAAGAGCATTGGGGTGGCGACAGAAGTCGTACCCGGAGCCCTAGCCTCGCAGCTGAAGATTCATGGTGGTTATTTATTCCGGAAAATACATTATCATAGACACTTTGCACCCAGAGACCTTTTTCTTATCCTCTTGGTTTGTTAACACTTCGAAATAGATAAAAGGGGATTCTGTACTGCTGAGCTTTTTGGGACTTTGTAAACCTGCTTTGTAGCGGATTGCTGAACATAAAATAAATTATATTGCCTGACATGTCTGGCTGTATTGGATCCAGGAAGATTATACTACTATGAACCAAGTGTGCTGTTATGCCCAGTACCCATATAATACATAGTATAGCTCTGAGAGATGGTAATACCAGCATTCCAATGAAAGTCTCATTGAGACGGGTAATTGAATACAGAGAGCATTGACGAGGCGTGCCTATAATTCTACAGATGCAAGAACGCTTTGTTGAACCCGTTTATGAACTGGTCCATATTTGCCCTAGGCCTCATTCTCTAGCGTGTGGGATTTTGTGTTGTTGAATTATGCTCTGAAGACTAATACATGTTAGAATAACGATTTCCTGAGACCTACCTGTTTTTATATCATATGAAGGGCGCTCATGTAAATATAGGCAATCCTTAATATTATAAAAGGACTTATTGAAACGCTTACGATTTATCAAATGCACCTTGGTTTTATCTTACATTACTAAATTGCAGAACGCTCTGTGGAGCTCTAGTTGATGTGTATTTTCTTATTACAGGTTGGACTTTCAAGATTTTATGACTGTAGCAGCTTAATGTTTACATGATCTGTGATTATTCTCTGCTTTGTCGCCTCATTTAAGTTGAGGCATTATTCTTTAAAGTTTTTTTTATAAAAAATAAAAAAAAAAAAGAAGGGAAGAAAGGGAAAAGTAAAAAAAAGCTACACATTTTGAGAGATTAGGGTTGTTATCTTGATGTCATTGCAATAAGACAAGTTAGATTTTATATGCTTTATTTAAATTGACAATGGCTATATTGGATGTATAGTGAGTCATAGGTTGATATTTTGTTTATGCCTGAGTCTCTCTGCAATTGTTAAGTAGGCAAGGCTGTTATATTATCTAATCTGTATACTGGGAGACCGTCATCTCCACTTACAAGGTTTTTTTGGTGTAGATTAATAACTGCCATTTAGGAAGGCTTATTATAAGACACACAGCCAATACACATGTTTTATTAAAATACTTAATGTTTAGGCTGTGAGTCAAAGTCCAACATAAGCTATATGTTTGAACCACCTGTTTAATATAGAAGATATAAAACTGTCATACTAGTAGGGTGTGTTGAGTCTCTATTAATAGTTTTATACTATGTTGTAAACTATTGTACGGGGGGTTTCCCTGTTATTTTTCATCTTTTTCATAGATTCCTTTCTAAACTTATAAGCATAGTTATACAGATTAAAAGGGTAATTCAAAAACAGCATACAAAATTGAAGGCCCAGAACTGTTGCTTTTCCACAAAATACCAAACCTTAAAGATGACATAAAACAAAAATTGCTGTTTATTATGCTCAACAGCGCCAAAGTGCTAATCCCACAAAGGTGGAAGTCCACAGAGGTTCCATGTACCACCAAGTGGAAAAACAAGGTAGATGAACTGCTCCTCCTGGAAAGGTACCACTTCCTCAAAGTAGGCAAATTGGAGATACACGAATACATGACGATGCGATGGAACACACATAAAACTGACTGACTTATATTGAGACACATACAGATAGCAGAAGGCGAGCAGAAACATCTAGGACAGATGACACCATGCAAAACATAAGACCAGTAAACTAACCAAAAGACCACCGTAGTATCATGTACCTTAGGGATAACATAATGTGTTGCCATTTTCTTCTCCCCTTACCCACCCCCTTATGGCTTGAATTGTTATAACTTTGACAGATAATGCATTGCAATGGAACATGGAGAATAGATGGACAAGATGTGGCTCTAAATGGGCTATTACATTTGCAACAGCCATCCAAGTGAACTTTCTGCACTTTTATAGCCCAAAAGTGGACTAGGTTGAAGGTATTTAATAGACTTGGTTTGGAGTTTTACAACGATCAACAACTTGGAATATCATTATCCACATGTTATATTGTATTAATTGTAAAAAAATATTATTGGATGTTATCAAGGCTCACATTGTAACCAGAGCCAAGTGTTAATAACTGATTATGATTCAATAAAGCTCTTTTGAAACAAAAAAAAAAAAAAATGTAGTGATGGCAAAACTGCTAAAAATGCTCTGCTCTTTTGGGAAAGTTTTTGTTTGAAATGCCCAGCCCTTAAGGGGTTAAATTAGCCTATTTAAATTGAAGAACTAAACAATAAATTCATTAACACAGCAAACAAAATATAAAAAAAAAAACAATTAAATAAGAACAAATAATTTTTTTAAATTCAACTCAGTTTCTTATATGAAGTAAAATATTTTATCTTTATCACAGCAAAATACAGAACAATATTTTCTTATCATTATATAAAACACAACAGTGTGAGGCTAAAGATTTATGTCAGGTTTAGCATATTACCGTTTAGCAGAGCTGTAAGTATGAAGTCTCTCTGGTTCCTCCTGTGATATCACTGAGTGTTACACAGATATTTATACTAATGTGGGAGTGTCACCTTTCTCTGTGTGACTCACATGAGTTCAACTTGTTAGCTGGGAGACAATGAGAGGGTCACACCTGGACTTTTGTTTTCATATAGATGTCTATTGTCCCCTCTGGTATCACATGAATACAGAGTCCCTGCCTCCCCCTCAGGGTGTGATTATCATATGGATAAGTAAGGAGGAAACAAACTGTTTATTTAAATGTGAGAGATTTTTCTGTTGTATTCTAAAGTATCTCAGGATACAGCATTATATTATGTTTTATTGATGGAAATTGTTATTTTAGCATTATTTAGTTGCAAACAGACATATAATATTAACATGTTATTATATACATATGAGATACAGAGCGGAGGACTTCCTGTGGGGGTGGGGCATTGCATGTCAGTTGCTCCTCAATGGCTGTATGAGAGTGTGCAGCGTGTATGATCCCGGTCCCCGCGCCATTTGCCCCGTGACCCAAGTGGTTTTCTGGGCTTGTTTTGGGCCCGGTGGTACAAGTTGTACAGGCGCGAGAATCCCTCATCAGCTTGCGGCAGAATCTGCAATGTGTAAATATTTCATTAACTTTTAGCAAGCTCAGCTTCTACTGGTTTCATCTAAATCTACCATGAACACAGAGGTGAAAAAGTTTTGGGAACGTTTTTTGCTCGCAGGAGGAAGCAGCATACTGAATACAAGGTCAAAGTGCTGTTCTGGTCCGGTTCCACCCAAGTCAAGTGTCGCTTGCAGGCAAGAGCATTGGGGTGGCGACAGAAGTCGTACCCGGAGCCCTAGCCTCGCAGCTGAAGATTCATGGTGGTTATTTATTCCGGAAAATACATTATCATAGACACTTTGCACCCAGAGACCTTTTTCTTATCCTCTTGGTTTGTTAACACTTCGAAATAGATAAAAGGGGATTCTGTACTGCTGAGCTTTTTGGGACTTTGTAAACCTGCTTTGTAGCGGATTGCTGAACATAAAATAAATTATATTGCCTGACATGTCTGGCTGTATTGGATCCAGGAAGATTATACTACTATGAACCAAGTGTGCTGTTATGCCCAGTACCCATATAATACATAGTATAGCTCTGAGAGATGGTAATACCAGCATTCCAATGAAAGTCTCATTGAGACGGGTAATTGAATACAGAGAGCATTGACGAGGCGTGCCTATAATTCTACAGATGCAAGAACGCTTTGTTGAACCCGTTTATGAACTGGTCCATATTTGCCCTAGGCCTCATTCTCTAGCGTGTGGGATTTTGTGTTGTTGAATTATGCTCTGAAGACTAATACATGTTAGAATAACGATTTCCTGAGACCTACCTGTTTTTATATCATATGAAGGGCGCTCATGTAAATATAGGCAATCCTTAATATTATAAAAGGACTTATTGAAACGCTTACGATTTATCAAATGCACCTTGGTTTTATCTTACATTACTAAATTGCAGAACGCTCTTTGGAGCTCTAGTTGATGTGTATTTTCTTATTACAGGTTGGACTTTCAAGATTTTATGTCTGTAGCAGCTTAATGTTTACATGATCTGTGATTATTCTCTGCTTTGTCTCCTCATTTAAGCTGAGGCATTATTCTTTAAAGTTTTTTTTATAAAAAAAAAAAAAGAAGGGAAGAAAGGGAAAAGTAAAAAAAAGCTACACATTTTGAGAGATTAGGGTTGTTATCTTGATGTCATTGCAATAAGACAAGTTAGATTTTATATGCTTTATTTAAATTGACAATGGCTATATTGGATGTATAGTGAGTCATAGGTTGATATTTTGTTTATGCCTGAGTCTCTCTGCAATTGTTAAGTAGGCAAGGTTGTTATATTATCTAATCTGTATACTGGGAGACCGTCATCTCCACTTACAAGGTTTTCTTGGTGTAGATTAATAACTGCCATTTAGGAAGGCTTATTATAAGACACACAGCCAATACACATGTTTTATTAAAATACTTAATGTTTAGGCTGTGAGTCAAAGTCCAACATAAGCTATATGTTTGAACCCCCTGTTTAATATAGAAGATATAAAACTGTCATACTAGTAGGGTGTGTTGAGTCTCTATTAATAGTTTTATACTATGTTGTAAACTATTGTACGGGGGGTTTCCCTGTTATTTTTCATCTTTTTAATCGATTCCTTTCTAAACTTATAAGCATAGTTATACAGATTAAAAGGAGAATTTCCTAGATCTATAGTCAAAATATTATAAGCTACTGTTACCAAAGAAAATCTCTTTCTGATTATAGTTTTTTTTCTTAAGAGCCTTAAAAGCTAGTTATGATGAGTTAGTTAGCCTGTTTAAATTAATTTTGTATGCTGTTTTGCAGCCCTTTTTCACGTTTAGGGGTTTTTCTCTTTTTTTTTTGTCACAGTTTTTACTTATATTTATATATATATATACACATTTAGTTGTATATAATAATCACATTCACGTTCATTCCCTTAGAGATTTCTCCTTTTCCGGGCTAAAGTGTGTTTTCACTTCACTATTGTTCACTAAAGTCTATGGATAAATTTCTCACACAAGCGAAACTAAATTCGCCCACAATGCCTGCTAAAGCAAAAGACAAAAAATCTAAAACTAATGATACAATTACTGATACTAGCTTAGATCATATATCCTCTAGAATGGATAGTCCAGTCCATATTTGTGCAAATATCTGATTTGTTTACACCTCAATTTGACTGTATCAAGAAAGGCTTATCTAGTATTTCCACTGATCTGGTTACTTTAACATCAGAAGTGAGGCAATTTGCCACTAAATAAAAAATAGAGTATCTGATCTGGAGGACATAGCTAACTCTCAAGAAACTATATTGCAGAAATAAGAGACACAAATTAACAATCTTCAGACTCATTTAGATAACATGGAAGATCGTGCAAGACGTAATAATTTAAGAATAATAGGCCTCCCAGAAAATCCTGAATTTGAAGACCTAATTAAAATCACTTCTATATTACTCCCTCAAACATTAGAGTTTCCTCCACAACAACTCCCCTTAGAGGGTGAAAGAGCTCATAGAGTAGGCTCCAAAAGAACTTTCTCGGATGGAACAATCAGAAATAGGATGTGCCTTGTAAAGTTTTTGAGATTTTAGGATAAAGTTGAACTATTAAGATTATTTAAAAAAACTGAATCTTGTACTCTAGGAAAGCATAAGATACTACTTTTCCAAGTCTTTTCTAGTGAAACATCCTCTAAAAGGAAATGAATGGCCCCTTTTTGTACCCAGTTTATAAATAAGGGTTTGAAAGCATGACTAGTCTATCCAGCCAAAATTGTTCTAGAAGATAATGGTAATAAATACATATTTAACACTGTCAAGGAGATAAAAGATCATATTGAATCAAAAGGAATCCTGTAGGTATAGTTTTTCCATCAGTGTTATATCTCCTTGGCAATATAAGATATGTTAGTTGGTTTGCTCAATGGAAAGGTTTATCTTTAATAGATGCATGAGATTGTCAGTCGTTGTAAGAGATTTCTGCCTCGCAGTTATTTTTAATGTTTTGTTAGAGTATTATGGTTTTTTGTTTTTTTCCCCTCTCTCCCCCCTTCACACATAAATTATTACCAGGTCATTAGTTTGTCATGAATAAACTTACAATCTTGTCCTGGAATGTTGGAGGAATCTCCTCCCCGGCTAAACGTAAACTCATTATTAAACATTTGACTAAAGATAAACCAGATATCGTATTACTTCAGGAGACACATCTGACTTATTTAGAATCTGCGAAACTTAAGATTAAATGGGTAGGGAGGGTTGTTGCGGCTCCTTCCATTAATAGAAAATGTGGTGTTGCAATATTATTTGATAAAAATGTAAAATATTCTATTATTAGTATAGATGTTGATCCAGAAGCACGGTTATTTTTTTGCAGGTAGTAATTAATGAGACAAAATATTTTTTTTTGTAATATTTATGGCCCGAATGTGGTCTCGTCTGAATTTTGGAAAAAAAATTGGCGGTGATTTTAATTTAACACCATGCCCAATACTGGATAGGCTTTCGTGTAAAAATTTGAAAAATTATAATAAAAGTGCAAAACTTTTTTAAAAAATGTGTCATAAGCTTAAATTGAGTGATATTTGGAGGATCAGGAATCCAGAGTCACAGATATTCACCTGTGAATCTAAAGCTTTTAAAAAAAATTCTAGAATTGATCTGTTTTTAATTTCTGAATCTTTATCTATCCAAACATTATCTACGGCCATTAGTGACATCTCTATTTCAGATCATGCTGTTATTTCTCTTATATTTCTGACTGCTAATAAAGATGAGAATAAATTGGCTAGATTCTTTTCCCCACGATTTTTGTGCAACAATGTTAAATTTTCTCTCTGATTAAAACAGAGGTGGAAAGACTTTTGCAGCTTTAATATTGATTATTTTAATCAAATTGACATTTTTGGGGAAACCGCTAAAGCAGTAATTTGTGGCGAAATTAAAGCGTATATGAGTATTCTAAATAAAAAAAAACGTGCGGCAGAAACTCAACATACTAATCAAGTGAGGAATGCTTATAGAAAATATTTGAATGAGCAATCGAATATAAACTGGAATATATACATTGAAGCTAGAAAGGTACGAGATATATTCTTTAAGCAGAAATCATTAGAACAGGATTCAAAAACCAATATGTATTTCAGGGGATTTCACGGTTGTTCCGCGAAACACCTTGCGCGTCTTACAAAAAATAGAAAGTAAATAAATTATATTCCAGCTATTCAAATAGGTAATATTACATAAACTGAAACAGAGGAGATTAGCAAAGTTTTTTTTTATTTCTATCAACTACTTTACTCTGATGCAGCGAGCAATCTTGCATAGCCAGGAGAAGCATCCAGATACCTCAGATTTCTGAGGAAGATTGTTTAGCTCTGAAAGCTCCGATCTTAGTCAAAGAAATTGATACCTAGGTAGGCATCTAGACCAGAACATGGCAGGAAATAGTGCTGGCATATAGTGCTCCAGAAATGGGCCGGCTCCTAAGCATACATCCCTGTTTTTCAACAAATGATTCATAATAGAAGTAAATTAGAAAGTTGTTTAAAATCGCACACTGTATACGAATCAAGCAGACTTGCTGGGCCTATGGCTCTTATCTGCCGTCAATATCTATGTTATGAGTCATGAAAGAAACATTATGAGTTTCCTGTCCCTTTAAATGATATAAAGAGCTAACAGTAAATAATGGTTGTGATTAAGTGTCCGTATGTTATAATTAAAGCCACGCATAACAAGTCATGTGATACAGATCGGCTGAGTCCCTTTGCTTAGGGTATTACACATGCGCTGCTGATTCCCCACAAGCATTTAGTACAGTTAGCTCTGTGTGTGTTACAGTTTTCCCAGAGCTTTACACTATAAGCTCAGGAGCAGACAATCTAATTCATTTGAAGACATCAATACATAATAAGCCGCCACCGTGGTTTTGAAATAACATCAGCTGAACCAATCCAAACTGTTACACTTTTGTAAGCAAATATCTGATTTTATGCAATAATGAAGTAAAGTGATACTCACATTAAAATGCTATAGCAGTGGCTAAACGATATTAATTGCTATATGAAATGAAACTGTTAGACCATGACACATGAGTATGGTGCTATAGTAACAGTTATATAACTATGACTGATGTTTGTTATAATGATGAAGTTACAGTGATACTTCCAATACAATGTTATAATGACGGTTAGCTGATATTAACTGCTATACCAAGCAAAACTGCTAGATCAGGGCAAAACCTCCATTGCACTTAAAACAACACCCATGTATTCATGAGTGGCAAACTCCTATTTCTATACTCATAACAGTGATTTCATAACATTATTCTGAGTAACATATTGTATGAATTACACTCTGGTAGATATCTACAATTAGATTTTGCTGCAAACACTTTGATACAAACCATGCCACAATCATTGCATGTTTTGTATCAGTATCGCTTAAGCATTTACTTAACATATTATAACTTTTGCTACCTCAGTATAACACCTACTAGATATTGCCCTTTAATGTTTGAATGCTATTTATAGAAGCTAGTAATACAATGGGTTATTGCTATGTAAGCAAATACAGTACAATATAACTTCGTACCCAACTGCCTTCATATTTTATTAAGTTCTTTTTCCCATTTTTTTTGGTTCAATAAAAGTTACATTTTATTAGCCTGTTAATACTCTTGCAATAATATATATATAGTGAATATATATATATATATATATATATATATATATATATATATTCATTTTAGTGGTTAATTTGGGATGGTGTGCAATTAAGTATACACTTTTCTAGTCTCTTCAATTTCTTGCCTGGAAAATTTCTGGGGATCTTGGTCCTCCAAAGGTCTTCCGACAGGGGCTAAACTTCTCCTTCAAGACTCTTGGGTACCAGGAACCAGAAAATGTTATTTATCCACATGAACTAAATGGACTTGCTGGTTCTGTACCAGGAATCTGGATCCCCTTTGAGTGAGGTGATCATTACCTCACTTCTCTTTTTGAGGCTGGTCTGGCTTACAGATCAATAATGTGATGCGTTGTGCTATTTCAGCTGGTCACAAATTATTGTATAATTCTCCTATAGGTTAACATTTCACCATTTGTAAATTGCTTAAGGCTATTTATGTTAAAAGACCTCCTGTTCCAAAATGGGATATTGATTTAATAATTTAATTTTCCAGAAATTGGCCAGATAATAATGAACTCTCTCTCAAACAACTTACTTCTAACCCTGCAACCTTATTATGCTTTTTATCTTGTAAAGGGGTTTCCGATATAAAGGCTATAGACTATGATGCTAAATTGTTTTCTCCTTAAAGTTTTATTTTTTCTCCTTCTAGACGTACTGAAACTATGGGGTACATTTATCAAGTAGCGGATGCTGCTTATTCGAGCCTTCCGGCTAACCGGAAACATGATTTAAGATACGTTCGGGATGATTGACACCCCCTGCAAGTGGCTGATTGGCCTCAAATGTGCAAGGGGTGGCATTACACAAGCATTTTACCAGAAATGCTTGTGCAATGATAAATGCCGATGGCATATGCTGTCGGCATTTAGCGATGTCAGGCGGACATGATTCGCTACAGCTACAGCAAATCATGTCCATCCAACATTTGATAAATTGGCCCCTAGGACTTTTGCTATCCTTATTTTTTAGAAAATCCTAAACTCTGTCGGCTAGATTTAGAGTTTTGTCGGTAAAGACCCGTGTAGCTAACGCTGCTTTTTTTCCCAGCGCACCCTTAAGACAACGCTGGTATTTAGAGTTGTCTGAGGGGCTGCGTTAGGCTGAGAAAAGGGTGCGTTGAGCCTAATTTCGCTCCACTTCAACCATCAATACCAGCGTTGCTTACAGTAGCGGTAAGCTGGAAAAACGTGCTCGTGCACGATATCCCCATAGGAAACAATGGGGCAGTTTGGGCTGAAAAAAAAACCTAACACCTGCAAAAAAGCAGCATTCAGCTCCTAGCGCAGCCCCATTGTTTCCTATGGGGAAACACTCTCTTAAGACTGCACCTAACACCATAACATGAACCCCGAATCTAAACACCCCTAATTTTACACTTATTAACCCCTAATCTGCCGCCCCCGCTATCGCTGACACCTGCATTATACTATTAACCCCTAATCTGCCGCTCCGGACACCGCCACAACCTACATTATCCCTATGAACCCCTAATCCGCTGCCCTCAGTCTTGAGAAAGGTCATTCTGGACCGAAACGCGTTGGCTGGTAAGTGTTATTTCATATTATCCATATATCTGTAGCAATCTACACTATTATATATTTTCTCGGCAGAGGGACCACGAGCTAGCAAGGAGAGGGGACAAAGGCTTGAAAGAGCTGAGGGACCAAACACTTGAGGGCAAAGGGAGCCAGGGCTGCCGAAAAATCCTGCACGCATAGGATTGTGAGGACACTTTTTGCAAGCAAAGGTTTTTGACTTTCACACAACATCACTTATTTTCACGGACTATTATTATTGACTATTTTTATTGTTCAGTATTTTTAACAGTTTTTTCACACAGTTTTGGAATTTGCACATAATTGAAGATTCATATGACCCTTTTTTTCACAAGTGTATTTATATTTTTTAATTGAGGATTACACTTTGTTCTCTTTTTCTCGTTTTTTGAAAGGATTATTCAGCAAGTATTTGGAAAATTTTCATATTGTTTTTAGGAAGTCATATTGTTTTTAGGAAGTCACCTTACATTTAATTGTCACACCACATTTACATCACTGAACACTGGTATTTTATTACGTCTATTTATTTTTACACCGCTGATGATTTGTATTTTCACACCACTGTTGATTTGTATTTTAACAACAACCGGACTAATAGGAGATATTTAAAGCTATTTTTTGCTGCTCCCTATAACGTGGAAAGCACCACTTGGGATATCAAAGCTATCCCAATTCAGTGCTTTGCTTAAGGAAGCTATTTTTTGGTTGCTCCCCACTTACAACGTGGAAACCACCACTTGGGATATCAAAGCTATCCCAACTCAGTGCTTTGCTTAAGGAAGCTTTCCAAACCGTCAGAAATTTAACTAGTTATTTTTAATATTATTCACTCCAATGAAAGGGTGGAAGAATTATTAGACTGTTAACATGGATCCATGAGGGACTTTTAATACTAGATCGTTTATTTTTAAAGATTTTAAGTAGAATTGTTTTTTAATAATAAACCATATAACAATTTCAGCTACTAATAGAAGATTGAAAAAAACATATATGCACACTGTTGGAATTTTATTGTTTTTATTGTAATAAATATACAAAAATCCATTTGTGAAGTGTTAGTGTATCCAAGACCCGGCCTTCTAAAGTGGGCGCTTTGATAAAGTTCTGAATCATTTTGTTTTCCTTTTTTGACCACTAGGGGTCAATTTATCTGAGCCAAGGGTCAGTTTCAGTAGGCGCTTGGTGAATCTATCTTAAAATTCGCTACAGCTACAGCAAATCATGTCCATCCAACATTTGATAAATTGGCCCCTAGGACTTTTGCTATCCTTATTTTTTAGAAAATCCTAAACTCTGTCGGCTAGATTTAGAGTTTTGTCGGTAAAGACCCGTGTAGCTAACGCTGCTTTTTTTCCCAGCGCACCCTTAAGACAACGCTGGTATTTAGAGTTGTCTGAGGGGCTGCGTTAGGCTGAGAAAAGGGTGCGTTGAGCCTAATTTCGCTCCACTTCAACCATCAATACCAGTGTTGCTTACAGTAGCGGTAAGCTGGAAAAACGTGCTCGTGCACGATATCCCCATTGGAAACAATGGGGCAGTTTGGGCTGAAAAAAAACCTAACACCTGCAAAAAAGCAGCATTCAGCTCCTAGCGCAGCCCCATTGTTTCCTATGGGGAAACACTCTCTTAAGACTGCACCTAACACCATAACATGAACCCCGAATCTAAACACCCCTAATCTTACACTTATTAACCCCTAATCTGCCGCCCCCGCTATCGCTGACACCTGCATTATACTATTAACCCCTAATCTGCCGCTCCGGACACCGCCACAACCTACATTATCCCTATGAACCCCTAATCCGCTGCCCCTAACATCGCTGACCCCCCAATGTCGCCGCTACCTTACCTATACTTATTAACCCCTAATCTGCCGACCGGACCTCGCCGCCACTATAATAAATGTATTAACCACTAAACAGCCGCACTCCTGCCTCGCAAACACTATAATAAATTTTATTAACCCCTAATCTGCCCTCCCTAACATCGCCGCCACTTACCTACAATTATTAACCCCTAATCTCCCGCCCGCACTGTCGCCGCTACTATAATAAAATTATTAACCCCTAAACCTAACTCTAACCCTAACACCCCCCTAAATTAAATATAATTTAAATTAAACTAAATAATATTCCTAAAATTAAATAAATTATTCCTATTTAAAACTAAATACTTACCTATAAAATAAACCCTAATATAGCTACAATATAAATAATAATTACATTGTATCTATTTTAGGATTTATATTTATTTTACAGGCAACTTTGTATTTATTTTAACTAGGTACAATAGCTATTAAATAGTTAATACAAAATTACCTGTAAAATAAATCCTAACCTAAGTTACAATTAAACCTAACACTACACTATCATTAAATTAATTAAATAAATTACCTACAATTAGCTAAACTAAAATATAAATAAACAAACTATTCTATAATACAAAAAAAAAACAAACACTAAATTACAAAAAATAAAAAAATATTACAAGAAGTTTAATCTAATTACACCTAATCTAAGCCCCCTAATAAAATAAAAAGCCCCCCGATCAGCCAATAGAATGCAAGCTCAAACTGATTGGCTGATTGAATCAGCCAATCAGATTTTTCATACCTTAATTCCGATTGGCTGATAGAATCCTATCAGCCAATCGGAATTCGAGGGACGCCATCTTGGCTGACGTCCCTTAAAGGAATCTTCATTCGTCGTTAGTCCGTTGGGGAAGGAGGATGTTCCGCGTCGGCGGGATGAAGATGGATCCGGAAGACAGAAGATAGAAGATGCCGTTTAGACCTGATTACTTTTGTAATTTAGAATAGGGTAGGGAATTTTTTTATTTTGGGGGGCTTTTTTATTTTATTAGGGGGCTTAGATTAGGTGTAATTAGATTAAACTTCTTGTAATATTTTTTATTTTTTGTAATTTAGTGTTTGTTTTTTTTGTATTATAGAATAGTTTATTTAATTGCATTTTAGTGTAGCTAATTGTAGGTAATTTATTTAATTAATTTAATGATAGTGTAGTGTTAGGTTTAATTGTAACTTAGGTTAGGATTTATTTTACAGGTAATTTTGTACTTATTTTAACTAGGTAGCTATTAAATAGTTATTAACTATTTAATAGCTATTGTACCTAGTTAAAATAAATACAAAGTTGCCTGTAAAATAAATATAAATCCTAAAATATCTACAATTTAACTATTAGTTATATTGTAGCTATATTAGGCTTTATTTTATAGGTAAGTATATACAGGGAGTGCAGAATTATTAGGCAAATGAGTATTTTGACCACATCATCCTCTTTATGCATGTTGTCTTACTCCAAGCTGTATAGGCTCGAAAGCCTACTACCAATTAAGCATATTAGGTGATGTGCATCTCTGTAATGAGAAGGGGTGTGGTCTAATGACATCAACACCCTATATCAGGTGTGCATAATTATTAGGCAACTTCCTTTCCTTTGGCAAAATGGGTCAAAAGAAGGACTTGACAGGCTCAGAAAAGTCAAAAATAGTGAGATATCTTGCAGAGGGATGCAGCACTCTTAAAATTGCAAAGCTTCTGAAGTGTGATCATCGAACAATCAAGCGTTTCATTCAAAATAGTCAACAGGGTCGCAAGAAGCGTGTGGAAAAACCAAGGCGCAAAATAACTGCCCATGAACTGAGAAAAGTCAAGCGTGCAGCTGCCAAGATGCCACTTGCCACCAGTTTGGCCATATTTCAGAGCTGCAACATCACTGGAGTGCCCAAAAGCACAAGGTGTGCAATACTCAGAGACATGGCCAAGGTAAGAAAGGCTGAAAGATGACCACCACTGAACAAGACACACAAGCTGAAACGTCAAGACTGGGCCAAGAAATATCTCAAGACTGATTTTTCTAAGGTTTTATGGACTGATGAAATGAGAGTGAGTCTTGATGGGCCAGATGGATGGGCCCGTGGCTGGATTGGTAAAGGGCAGAGAGCTCCAGTCCGACTCAGACACCAGCAAGGTGGAGGTGGAGTACTGGTTTGGGCTGGTATCATCAAAGATGAGCTTGTGGGGCCTTTTCGGGTTGAGGATGGAGTCAAGCTCAACTCCCAGTCCTACTGCCAGTTTCTGGAAGACACCTTCTTCAAGCAGTGGTACAGGAAGAAGTCTGCATCCTTCAAGAAAAACATGATTTTCATGCAGGACAATGCTCCATCACACGCGTCCAAGTACTCCACAGCGTGGCTGGCAAGAAAGGGTATAAAAGAAGAAAATCTAATGACATGGCCTCCTTGTTCACCTGATCTGAACCCCATTGAGAACCTGTGGTCCATCATCAAATGTAAGATTTACAAGGAGGGAAAACAGTACACCTCTCTGAACAGTGTCTGGGAGGCTGTGGTTGCTGCTGCACGTAATGTTGATGGCGAACAGATCAAAACACTGACAGAATCCATGGATGGCAGGCTTTTGAGTGTCCTTGCAAAGAAAGGTGGATATATTGGTCACTGATTTGTTTTTGTTTTGTTTTTGAATGTCAGAAATGTATATTTGTGAATGTTGAGATGTTATATTGGTTTCACTGGTAAAAATAAATAATTGAAATGGGTATATATTTGTTTTTTGTTAAGTTGCCTAATAATTATGCACAGTAATAGTCACCTGCACACACAGATATCCCCCTAAAATAGCTATAACTAAAAACAAACTAAAAACTACTTCCAAAACTATTCAGCTTTGATATTAATGAGTTTTTTGGGTTCATTGAGAACATGGTTGTTGTTCAATAATAAAATTAATCCTCAAAAATACAACTTGTCTAATAATTCTGCACTCCCTGTAGTTTTAAATAGGATTAATTTATTTAAATTTAGGAATATTATTTCGTTTAATTTAAATTATATTTATGTTAGGGGGTGTTAGGGTTAGAGTTAGGTTTAGTTAGGGGTTAATAATTGTAGGTAGGTGGCGGCGATGTTAGGGAGGGCAGATTAGGGGTTAATACTATTTATTCTAGTGTTTGCGAGGCGGGAGTGTGGCGGTTTAGGGGTTAATACATTTATTATAGTGACGGCGAGGTCCGGTCGGCAGATTAGGGGTTAATAAGTGTAGTTAGGTAGCTGCGACATTGGGGGGGGCAGATTAGGGGTTAATAAATATAATATAGGGGTCGGCGATGTTAGGGACAGCAGATTAGGGGTTCATAGCTATAATGTAGGAGGCGGCGGTGTCCGGTCGGCAGATTAGGGGTTAAAAATTTTTATTATAGTGGCGGCGATGTGGGGGGGTCTCGGTTTAGGGGTACATAGGTAGTTTATGGGTGTTAGTGTACTTTATAGCACAGTAGTTAAGAGCTTTATATTCCGGCGTTAGCCCATAAAGCTCTTAACTACTGACTTTTTTTGGCGGTAGGAGTCTTGTCGGTAGAGGCTCTACCGCTCACTTCTTCCAAGACTCCAAATACCACCATTAGGCAGATCCCATAGAAAAGATAGGATACGCAATTGGCATAAGGGGATCTGCGGTAGCCTGGAGTTGCGGTGAGGAAGTGAGCGTTAGACCTTTTCCTGGTTGACTCTAAATACCAGAGGGCGGTAAAAAGCAGCGTTAGGACCCCTTAACGCTGCTTTTGACGGCTAACGCCAAACTCTAAATCTAGGTGTGTGTTATTTATTGTCTGAAAGTATATGAATCTGAAACTGTTTCTTTAAGATCTTCTAATTCTAAACAACTGTTAATTTCATACACTGCAGACGGGTCTTCTGACTATTTTTCATCAATTTTATTTGAAACCTATTTATTCAATTACACACCATCCAGTTTTTTTATTTCACTTGCTTTAAACTAGCAAAATATGAGTCTCTATCATTGTAATAAAATTCTGATTATTCTAATAAAATGAGAGAATAGTCTAGATTTTATTAAAATGGTATATAGTTATTTGAAGAGTTTTTAATTGATTATTGTATTTTTTATATATATTTACAGCCCAAGCTCCATCCAATCCAGGAATATGAGGAGGGAAGTGCATCACAATTCTTCTGTTCTTGCCCAAAGAGTCTGAATACTTCAGTTTCAGAATATTTCAAGAATTCAAGATGTCCCAGATTGTTCAAGTTTCCTGCAATTTCTTATTTTGTTCTCCTAATTTTCAGTATTTTTTGTCTTCTTTCAGACTTTTGTTTCTTTTTATTTCCAAGGCTAATTTTTCTCCTATCAGAAAATAGAAGAGGAAGATTAACTGTTTATTTCATACTTTATGGACTTTTATGTGAGCTGATTGGACACTAGACATGTGCGATTCGTTTCGGATATTCGGAAAATTCGGAGATTCGGATCGATTCGAATTTCCGAATTAAAATACTGCCGAATCTACCGAATAAATCCGAATCGAATCGAATACATCCGAATCGATTCGAATACATCCGAATCGATTTGGATGTATTCGGTAGATTCGGATGGCCGTGTATTACACTAGTATTGTACAGTATATTAGGTTTTATCACTCTGCTATGGGTTAAACCTAATATACAGTACATAATACTAGTGTAATACACAGCACATCCCACCTAACACTTACCGAAATTCCGAATTTCCGAATCGATTAGAACCGAATCGAATCGAATCAAACCAAACCAAATTTTTTCCGAATCCGAAAGAATCTGAATGAATCCGAAACGAATTCATTCTAATTTTTCCGAATTCGAATAGATCTGAACCGAAATTCGAATCGATCCAAATCGATCCGAAACGAATTTTTCAAAGCTGCCCAAGTCTATTGGACACTGACTCTCTGACCACCTTATTATTCATTTTCATTGGCTATGTTTATTTTTCTTCTGTTTTAACTGTTTTTCTGTTTAAACTGTTATAATCTATAAAAGTGCTATTTATAAGCAGTAAAATGGAAAGAATAGCAAAATAATTGTCTCTGTCTCTTTAATAAAATCTAGATTATTTTGTCATTTTATTAGGATAATCAGAATTTTTGATGCACATTAGCAATGAAATTTTTCCAGTCTAATTTTGTGTAAATGGTTAAATTATTCATTTTGTATGATTTATAAATTATTAATTTAATTGTGTAGTTTTGTAATGTATGTATCTCCTTCCCACATTAAAATGCAGTATACGCCCCTTAGTGAGACAACCTGTTTTCAGGGTAAAAAGTGTCTTTAGATCATTCTACTAATAGAACTGGTGATCATTCTTAAATAATCTCGCCATCCCAGAGAACTTTAGATAATTGGCACCATAATGTCTATCCTCAGAGTGTTTTTTTACAATAACTTAGATTTTACAATGCAAATTTTAAAAGAGAAATTATCATCTGATAACTTTATTTCCCCTCTCACATGCTGGACATAGGCAGAGTTATCGGTTGTACAGAAGTGGTCCATATTTGTGTATTAGCTCTTGGGAACTTCATATTATTTCTATAACCCAGTAGAGATTTGTATTTATATACAAAAATAGTAATACAAACATGCTTTGTATTTATCCTTCAATTGCAATACCAAACCTCTTTTTCTATGGACTAAAAAGATGAAGTACATAAGGAAAGTATTCATATCAACTTGACATTATGGGGGGTAGTTATCAACGTGTCAACTTACCTGCCTTCGCCGGCCCAATACGCCCGCCTAAGCTCGCCTACCATCGCCGCCGTGGACCTGAAAAATTTTGCCTAAGTTCTCAATAAATCTGTCAAAAAGCTGCGCACCAAGTACGGGGCGATGAGCAGCGGATTGTGAGAGTTATCACTCATCCGATCTCGCTGCTCTTCGGCTTTTTTACAGCTTTATTGCTAGCCTGTCACTAAGCACCCACACTAACTACACTGTTCGTCGGGGTCCGGTCGGCAGATTAGGGGTTAATACTTGAAGTTAGGTGTCGGCGATGTTAGGGAGGGCAGATTAGGGGTTAATACTATATATTATAGGGTTATTGAGGCAGGAGTGAGGCGGATTAGGGGTTAATACATTTATTATAGTGGCGGTGAGGTCCGGTCGGCAGATTAGGGGTTAATAAGTGTAGGTAGGTGGAGGCGACGTTGGGGGCGGCAGATTAGGGGTTAATAAATATAATATAGGGGTCGGCAGTGTGCGGTCGGCAGATTAGGGGTTAAAAATTTTTAATAGAGTGGCAGCGATGTGGGGGGACCTCGGTTTAGGGGTACATAGGTAGTTTATGGGTGTTAGTGTACTTTAGAGCACAGTAGTTAAGAGCTTTATGAACCGGCGTTAGCCCAGAAAGCTCTTAACTCCTGACTTTTTTCTGCGGCTGGAGTTTTGTCGTTAGATTTCTAACGCTCACTTCAGCCAAGACTCTAAATACCGGCGTTAGAAAGATCCCATTGAAAAGATAGGATACGCAATTGGCGTAGGGGGATCTGCGGTATGGAAAAGTCGCGGCTGGAAAGTGAGCGTTAGACCCTTACCTACAAAACTCTAAATACCAGCGGTAGCCCAAAACCAGCGTTAGGAGCCTCTAACGCTGGTTTTGACGGCTAACGCCAAACTCTAAATCTAGGCGTTAGTTTTAAATAGGATTAACTTAGTTAATAAGGGAAATATTATTTAGATTAATTTAATTAATATTTAAGTTAGGGGGGTTTTAGGGTTAGTGTTAGACTTAGGCTTAGGGGTTAATAAATTTATTACAGTGGCGGCGGTGTAGTGGGGGGCAGTATAGGGGTTAAGAAATTTATTATAGGTGGCGACGGTGTAGGGGGGGCAGATTAGGGGTTAATAAGTTTAATATAGGTTGCGGCTGGGTCCGGGAGCGGCGGTTTAGGGGTTAAACTATTTGTTTAGTTGCGGCGAGGTGCGGGATCAGCAGGATAGGGGTTAATAACTTTATTATAGAGGGCGGCGGTATAGGGGGGGCAGGATAGGGGTTAATAGGTATCATGTAGGTGGCGGCGGGGTCAGGGAGTGGTGGTTTAGGGGTTAATATGTATAGAGTAGCTTGCGGTGGGCTCCGGGAGCGGCGGTTTAGGGGGTAATAACTTTATTTAGTTGCGGCGGTGTAGGGGGGGCAGATTAGCGGTGTTTAGACTTGGGGTACATGTTAGGGTGTTAGGTGTAGACAGCTCCCATAGAAATCAATGGGATGTCGGGCAGCAGCGAACTTTTACTTTCGCTATGGTCAGACTCCCATTGATTCCTATGGGATCCGCCACCTCCAGGGCGGCGGATTGAAAACCAGGTACGCTGGTCCGGAAAAGTGCCGAGCGTAACTGCTAGTTTTTTGATAACTAGCAAAAGTAGTCAGATTGTGCCACACTTGTGTGCGGAACATCTGGAGTGACGTAAGAATCGATCTGCGTCGGACTGAGTCCGGCGGATCGAAGCTTACGTCACAAAATTCTACTTTTGCCGGTCTCTAGCCTTAGGGGTTAATAAATATAATATAGGGGTCGGCAGTGTGCGGTCGGCAGATTAGGGGTTAAAAATTTTTAATAGAGTGGCAGCGATGTGGGGGGACCTCGGTTTAGGGGTACATAGGTAGTTTATGGGTGTTAGTGTACTTTAGAGCACAGTAGTTAAGAGCTTTATGAACCGGCGTTAGCCCAGAAAGCTCTTAACTCCTGACTTTTTTCTGCGGCTGGAGTTTTGTCGTTAGATTTCTAACGCTCACTTCAGCCAAGACTCTAAATACCGGCGTTAGAAAGATCCCATTGAAAAGATAGGATACGCAATTGGCGTAGGGGGATCTGCGGTATGGAAAAGTCGCGGCTGGAAAGTGAGCGTTAGACCCTTACCTACAAAACTCTAAATACCAGCGGTAGCCCAAAACCAGCGTTAGGAGCCTCTAACGCTGGTTTTGACGGCTAACGCCAAACTCTAAATCTAGGCGTTAGTTTTAAATAGGATTAACTTAGTTAATAAGGGAAATATTATTTAGATTAATTTAATTAATATTTAAGTTAGGGGGGTTTTAGGGTTAGTGTTAGACTTAGGCTTAGGGGTTAATAAATTTATTACAGTGGCGGCGGTGTAGTGGGGGGCAGTATAGGGGTTAAGAAATTTATTATAGGTGGCGACGGTGTAGGGGGGGCAGATTAGGGGTTAATAAGTTTAATATAGGTTGCGGCTGGGTCCGGGAGCGGCGGTTTAGGGGTTAAACTATTTGTTTAGTTGCGGCGAGGTGCGGGATCAGCAGGATAGGGGTTAATAACTTTATTATAGAGGGCGGCGGTATAGGGGGGGCAGGATAGGGGTTAATAGGTATCATGTAGGTGGCGGCGGGGTCAGGGAGTGGTGGTTTAGGGGTTAATATGTATAGAGTAGCTTGCGGTGGGCTCCGGGAGCGGCGGTTTAGGGGGTAATAACTTTATTTAGTTGCGGCGGTGTAGGGGGGGCAGATTAGCGGTGTTTAGACTTGGGGTACATGTTAGGGTGTTAGGTGTAGACAGCTCCCATAGAAATCAATGGGATGTCGGGCAGCAGCGAACTTTTACTTTCGCTATGGTCAGACTCCCATTGATTCCTATGGGATCCGCCACCTCCAGGGCGGCGGATTGAAAACCAGGTACGCTGGTCCGGAAAAGTGCCGAGCGTAACTGCTAGTTTTTTGATAACTAGCAAAAGTAGTCAGATTGTGCCACACTTGTGTGCGGAACATCTGGAGTGACGTAAGAATCGATCTGCGTCGGACTGAGTCCGGCGGATCGAAGCTTACGTCACAAAATTCTACTTTTGCCGGTCTCTAGCCTTTGATAACTAAGGCGAATCAGCCTCGCCACAAATACGCTGTGGAATTCCAGCGTATTTGAGGTTGACGGCTTTATAACTACCCCCCTATATACCGTACAGTAAGACATAACTCCTGGATCAAAAAGAAGCAACTTGCTGCTATGTGCAGTTTTGTAATAAATAAAGCTATTGACAAAGAAGAACCCTATGGATTACAGCTACTTTATTAGAAAGAAGGCAGCATTATCAGGACCATTCTTACACATTTTGCTCATCAAGCGCTTTGTCAGATATAAATAAGAAAAAAAAAAAAAGAGAGAAGCACTCAACCTGAGAAAGAACAATAGCATAAAAGCTTGTTCTATGGCTAGTTACCACCCAAAAGCAGCCTCTTTTTGATCAACATGTGCCTTTCACAGAGAAGAACTTTCCTGAATCATAGCAGTCTGATCCTGACATTACAGTACAATCCAGCCCCAAAATACCAGGCAATCCCTCTCTGAATGAGAGAAACAGCAAAACCCCAGACGTACGTTTCAGCCTATTGTGGGCCTCATCAGTGAGGTGCAGCCATATCCCTCTAGAACCACTAGAAACCTAAATAGCTGCACTATCAGGGTCTATATAGGAGGTGCGCCAATAGAAATCGAAAAAATGAGCGTATATAAAATCAATTCTCAAGCCTGTTAGTATTGGGGCATAGATAAAGACCATACGAGATAAACTGTTAGATAATAAATGATTAATAATAGTATAAAAACCTAGATAACAATTTTTTTTTTATATATTTAATAAGCCTATCAAAGTCCCAAATCAGAAGAGTGAATATAAATATATAAAAGTCCATATGAACCATAGACCAGATCCCACGACGTACAGCAGCTCTCTCCAAAAATGGCAGGAAGAAAATACAGTCCTAGAAGACAAAAAACGAGAGGCGCTCTTGGTGCAGCAAATTCCAAAAAGGTGCAAATATGATTACACAATATGTATCATATACTCACAAGTAAAATTGCACAAGCAGTGCAATATTGTGCAGGCCGAAACTTCTGAGCCGTTCGGCTGACTCACAGTGGCTGAAGCAGATGGTATCCAGAATGAGGCTCCAATCCTGATACTCGTCACCTCTCAGGAACGCCAACAGAAACTGATCAGTGCTATAGAAATCCAGCACTCGGCTGAGAGTCCAACCAGGTGTTTCACTCCAACAACACCGGAGATAATAAAGGGTCCAGAGCAAGACTTAAAATAACATATACACTTTATTAAAACATATAAAAGTGTTGCTTGATGAAACGGCATTCAGCCGAGAAACGCGTTGTTAAGCAACACTTTTATATGTTTTAATAAAGTGTGTATGTTATTTTAAGTCTTGTGCAATTTTACTTGTGAGTATGATACATATTGTGTAATCATATTTGCACCTTTTTGGAATTTGCTGCACCAAGAGCGCCTCTCGTTTTTTGTCTTCTAGGACTGTATTTTCATATCCCTCTAGGCACACTAAGCAACGGGTCCACGTCTGGATTCCCGCATCACACTTAGGGAGACTTCCCCAAATGTCGTAATTTGCATAAATTAAAAGAGAGAAGCGCTCAACCTGAGAACAAACAAAAGCATAATAGCTTGTTCTATGGCTAGTTACCACCCAAGAAGCAGAGTTTTTTTGCACAACATGTGCCTTTCACAGAGAAGAACTTTCCTGAGGCATATCAGTCTGATCCTGACATTACAGAACAGTCCAGCCCCGAAATACCAGGCAATCCCTCTCTGAACAAGAGAAACAGCAAAACCTCAGAAGTATGTTTCGTAATTCTTTTATTAGAAAAATAATCATATATGCATATATACAAAATAAAATCATAATAACAAATGCAAACAAAATATCTCTTGTTACAAAACTGAAATATTGACCCAAATTTTTGTCATTAGAAAAAAAAAATAAAAATGCAAACATTAAACTTAAATAATCACACAAAATAAAATGAAACATATTTCAAATACAGACAAAAACAAACTGGAGGGGAAAAAACAAAACAAAAAAAAAACTAAATAATCCAATCCTTCCACTTCTTTGTCTTCCAGATGCCTTCAGAATCTAATTCCCCATATCGCCTCCTATCAAAAGAAAAATACAAAAACAACTTCCCACGGATCATACCCACACAATTACCTACAGTAACTACCTCTTTCTTAAAAATCAAAATATTACGCACATCCCACAACACCTCCTTCACACAACATGCCAACAACCATATCAATCTTGCTTTCTACTTTTCCACACCACTTCCACACAAACCATACATCATCATATTAAAAGTAAAAAATTGCACTCCAGTCAAACCCTTAATCATCCTTTTCAAACTTCTCCAAACAACCCTAGCATATTCACAATTCCAAAACAAAAGAATAACACTCTCGCTTTGAAAACAACCATCTCTAGGACACACTTCTGAAGCCACTAAACGATGCATTCTCTGAAAATCCCTTGTTGGCAAACACTTATGCACACTCATCCAACTAATATCTTTCTGCCTATTCATCAAATACTTATTACACACATTTTTCCTTACCAACACACATTCATTTTCATTCAAACCCCCAATCAACTCAAGACCTTCCTTCTTCTCCAACATTTTCAACACTATTCTGTTTGCACACCACATCTCCCTACTAACATTCTCCAAACCATATTTTTTAATCCAACATTCCACCCTTACATAAAACCACGGAACAGCAAAACATACCGGTTTCTTTCTATCAATCTCAAATAAACCATATTGTCTTTAAACATTTCCACAAGCATACTTTACCATACAACCAGCCATGCTATCCTTACCACTCAGAACCACACACCTACTAACATATTTCACAGCCAAAAATCTCTCCACATTTGGAAAACCCTTACCATCAACATTCTTACTCTTAACAACAACATCTCTTTTCAAACGCTCCATACCAGAACTCCAGAAAAAAGAAAACAACACTCTCAAAATTCTCCGAAAAATCCTCTCAGGTGGTGGAAAAACTAACACCAAATATAACATAATAGGGATCAAAACCGATTTAATAACTAACATTTTTCCTTCCAAAGATAAAGTCCTTAAAGACCAAAACTGAAGTTTTCTACTCACTTTATCAAAAACATTCTCCCAACTTTCCAAGCCTTTCAAATCCACATCAAATTTCACACCCAACACCTCAATTGCACCTTCAGTCACAGGCCATCCACAGGAATCAATCTCCCTATCATTACCAAAAACTTTAACTTTACACTTATTCCAATTAACTCTGAAACCACTTGCCATACAAAAACATTCAACTAAAGTTTTCACCCTCCTCAAACCAGCCTGAGTCTCACATACCACACTCACATCATCCATATACCCAATCACTTTTAAACACCTTCCATTACTACCAGGAACACTCACACCTCTAACTAATTTATCCTTCCTCAAACTAGTTAATAATGGCTCAATGACACATACAAATAACACAGGAGACAAAGGACATCCTTGACGCACTCCAGATTTAACACAAAATTCCTCAGTCAAAAAACCATTAACCTGGACTTGACTCACAATATCACTATACAAACATTTAAACCATCCAATAATCTTATCAGAAAAACCTAAACGTTCTAAAACATGAAACATAAAATCATGCACTACCCTATCATACGCTTTTTCAAAATCCACAATAGCAACAGCAACAGACCTCATCCTCTCCCTCACATACCACAGTACATCACGTAGTAACAACAATCTTTCAGAAATCTGAAGCTCAGGAACAGCACACACTTGCTCTTCACCCACAACCTTACCAATCACTCCACGCATTCTATTTGCCAACACCTTTGCAATAACCTTATAGTCAACATTCAACAACGTAATCGGCCTCCAATTCCTCAAATCTCTCTTATCACCCTTTTTAAATAACAAAACAATCAAACCTTTCCTCATTGAAACAGGCAAAACAATCATTCTAAAAACAAACTTACAAACATCCAACATATCAACCCCAATCAAATTCCAAAAACAAGTATAAAATTCAACAGGCAAACCATCACAACCAGGTACCTTCCCATTCTTAAAACTCCTAACAACCTCTGCAATCTCATCCAAACTTAGATCCCTTTCTAAAAAATCATTATCATATTTTTCCAACTTAACCTCAATGTTTTCCAAAAACTCATTTTCCAATAAAACATCTCTTGTTTTTTCTTTATACAACTCACTGTAAAACTCATGAACTTCACGCAAAACACCATCCGTACCATTAACTTCACACTCAACCTTATCAAAAAAACTAACAAAACCAGTCTTTCCTTCAAAAGCTTTCTTAAATAAATATTTACTACAAGACTCATCCTTTTCCATTTTCTCAAATCTTGCCATAAAAACAATTTTCTTTCCTTTTTTATGCATACACTTTTTAATTATCTTTCTTGCTTCAGCAATTTCCTCATGCACATCAATACCACAATTTCTCAATTCATACAAATACAACAACCTCAGATACCATTTATCATACAACTCCCTTTCCATTCTAGCTTTCTCACAGCCTTTCTTAATAAAAAACCTCTTTATTTCCACCTTCAACCATTCCCACCACATAAGCACATTACTAAAATCACATTTTCTTTCACGCCACCTTTCATACATCCAAACAAACTGACGCTTAAACTTCTCATCTTCTAACAAAACCACATTCAGTTTCCAAACACCCTTACCATACTTGATCTTCAAATCACAATTCACCTTACACATCAAAAGGGCATGATCCGTAAAGGGCATCCGCTTTAAAGAAAAATCATCAACACATAAAAATTTAGATAAAAAACAAAAATCAATTCAAGATTTTATCCCACCACTATCACTAAAGAAAGTAAAACCCTCCCCTGAAAAAGAAACAGACCCGAAGGCATCCTTCAAACCGAAAGATTTAAGCAAATAAAGTAAAAACTTCCCTGAGCTATCCACCCTACAATCACTTCCACCCTCTCTGTCCCCATTCTTAATAATACAATTAAAATCCCCAACCAAAAAAGTTGGCTCTCGACCTGGCAGAAAAAACTTTAAAGTTTCAAAATTAAGCAAACGTTCTACCCTATTTGGAGAAGCATATACATTAAACAAACGAAAAACAGTCCCACAAAAACTAAAACTAACCAAAAGTACCCGACCTGGGACAATATGAACTACATTAAGAATAGAAAAACTAAACCCCTTAAACAAAACTCCCACCCCCCATCCCTATCAGAAGAACAAGACCATACTTTAGGACCATATTCCCAGTCAGCACATTTAGGATGTTCAGAGAGACCACATTCCTGCAAACAAAAAATATTAGCAGAACATACAGATAATAATTTAAAAATTGCAGCTCTCCTTGCTATAGTTGTTATACACCTGACATTAAGGGAAGAAATGGTCAGAAACATCACAAAAATAAATTAAAGAAAAACAAAAAAAGAAATAACATCAGGACTTCTTCTTTCCTTTCTTTTTCTTAGGACTCAAAGGAGATTCTTTAAATCTGCCTCTGTGAGGTTCCGACCTCCTAAGCTCCCCCTTGCCAGCCTCATAACCAGTAACTTCAGCAAGTTGGTTCACATCTCTTTTATCTAGATAACCAACAGAAGAGGCATCAGAAAAGTCACCTATACACTGGCTTGAATCAGAAGGAACGTCTTTAGTAGAGACAGAAGGAAACTCTGAAATTAAAGAGTTAGCATCACTTGTAGTATCTGGATCTGCACCCTTAACTACTGGAAGATTCAAATCAGGACTTTCCCATCCATCAGAATCCACATCTATTTTTCGCTTGGAGGCAGATTTTTTCCCTTCAGTGTCCATATCCTCCTCAGAACTAGAGGACACAACAGCAGACCAATCAATGTTCTCCCCTTCACCAAGAACAGCATCAGGAGCAGCATCACAAGATGACTCAGTGAAGGAAAAATTCTCTGACCCAGGAACAGCAACAGTATCATCCACAGAATTGGGCAACAGGGCTTCAAGAACATGTGAAGCAGCTATCACATTAGATGTAGCAAGATCCACCTCCTGAAGATGAGATTGGGCTTCCTCTACCTTCTCAACCACAGGAACCACCACAGGAACATCAGACACCTCTCCGACAGGGACCCCAACTGCAGATTTCTTACACAAAAGAGGTAATATAGAGTTCAATGCCTCATCAGAGACCTCCTCCTCATTCACAGATGGCTCAACTGCAACTGAAGATGTTTTTTTTGCAACATCAGCATAGGAAGGCTTCACTCTATCAAGCCCCTGAAACATCTTCAAAGGACACATCCTGCACAGATGACTTGAAGAACCACACAGGTCACAGGTCCGGCGTTTACTACAGTGGGCAACAAGATGATCCTCCTCACTGCAATTTCGACATCTGGCACCTGGGCAATTTTCAGCAATGTGACCAAACAGGTTGCAACTACGGCAAAAAAGAGGCATGTCATCATAGTATAGGAAACCTCTATTTCCACCAATGGCGAAAGTCTGTGGAGGGTGTTTCTTTCCACCAATACCTAATTCATCTGGCACAAACCGCACCCAGAACCTGCGGTTTCCATTGAATGTCCCAAACTGATTCTTCAGCTTACTACCTCCTTGAACATCCTCAAAGTAGCGACAAAGAAACAGACGAATTTCCACATCAGTGACCCAAGGGTTGTACATATGTACTGTCACCGGGATTCTTCTCTCCCTCTGCACAAATTTCATGCCAACCAACTCTGGAGCAGCAGCCATATCAATAGTCCGTTGATAGCAGGTCTGTAAATAATGCTCATCGGTGAAAGCCACATCAAAAATCCCTCTTGAAGGGAATGACTGAACACAATGCAAACTTGCTCTTGGCATCTTCAAAACACCCTCCAAAACCACCTGCTGGACATGAGCCAAACCAATCTTCTCTCGAAAGTCCTCAGAAATCAACACCCGAAGTGTATGGGGAACATTTGGCACATTGGTAGCCATATTTGCCCTATTGCCTCTTTAGGCTGGATTTCAGAGCGCCCCCCCAAAAGCAGCATGTGGCTGAAGTCCAGGGACGATGCCACAAGGCCAAGGGGACGGCCCTACTACCCAGTTGCTCTACGCCTAAGGAGTAGCCACCCCCCAATAGCAGCAGGAGCCCAAACCCCAAAGGGAAAGGACCCCAGGCCGAAGGAGCAGGTCTCCAGGCAGCAAACCAAGACCAAGACCAAGCACAGAAAACTGCACTTGATCCAAGCCAGAGGCCCGAGAAGCAACCTCAGCTGATCATTTCGTAATTCTTTTATTAGAAAAATAATCATATATGCATATATACAAAATAAAATCATAATAACAAATGCAAACAATATATCTCTTGTTACAAAACTGAAATATTGACCCAAATTTTTGTCATCAGAAAAAAATCAAAATGCAAATATTAAACTTAAATAATCACACAAAATAAAATTAAACATATTTCAAATACAGAAAAAAAAAAAAAAAAAAAAAAAAAAAAAAAACAACTAAATAATCCAATCCTTCCACTTCTTTGTCTTCCAGATGCCTTCAGAATCTAATTCCCCATATCGCCTCCTATCAAAAGAAAAATACAAAAACAACTTCCCACGGATCATACCCACACAATTACCTACAGTAACTACCTCTTTCTTAAAAATCAAAATATTACGCACATCCCACAACACCTCCTTCACACAACATGCCAACAACCATATCAATCTTGCTTTCTCCTTTTCCACACCACTTCCACACAAACCATACATCATCATATTAAAAGTAAAAAACTGCACTCCAGTCAAACCCTTAATCATCCTTTTCAAACTTCTCCAAACATCCCTAGCATACTCACAATTCCAAAACAAATGAATAACACTCTCGCTTTGAAAACAACCATCTCTAGGACACACTTCTGAAGCCACTAAACGACGCATTCTCTGAAAATCCCTTGTTGGCAAACACTTATGCACACTCATCCAACTAATATCTTTCTGCCTATTCATCAAATACTTATTACACACATTTTTCCATACCAACACACATTCATTTTCATTCAAACCCCCAATCAACTCAAGACCTTCCTTCTTCTCCAACATTTTCAACACCATTCTGTTTGCACACCACATCTCCCTACTAACATTCTCCAAACCATATTTTTTAATCCAACATTCCACCCTTACATAAAACCACGGAACAGCAAAACATACCGGTTTCTTTCTATCAATCTCAAATAAACCATATCGTCTTAAAACATTTCCACAAGCATACTTTACCATACAACCAGCCATGCTATCCTTACCACTCAGAACCACACACCTACTAACATATTTCACAGCCAAAAATCTCTCCACATTTGGAAAACCCTTACCACCAACATTCTTACTCTTAACAACAACATCTCTTTTCAAACGCTCCATACCAGAACTCCAGAAAAAAGAAAACAACACTCTCAAAATTCTCCGAAAAATCCTCTCAGGTGGCGGAAAAACTAACGCCAAATATAACATAATAGGAATCAAAACCGATTTAATAACTAACATTTTTCCTTCCAAAGATAAAGTCCTTAAAGACCAAAACTGAAGTTTTCTACTCACTTTATCAAAAACATTCTCCCAACTTTCCAAGCCTTTCAAATCCACATCAAATTTCACACCCAACACCTCAATTGCACCTTCAGTCACAGGCCATCCACAGGAATCAATCTCCCTATCATTACCAAAAACTTTAACTTTACACTTATTCCAATTAACTCTGAAACCACTTGCCATACAAAAACATTCAACTAAAGTTTTCACCCTCCTCAAACCAGCCTGAGTCTCACATACCACACTCACATCATCCATATACCCAATCACTTTTAAACACCTTCCATTACTACCAGGAACACTCACACCTCTAACTAATTTATCCTTCCTCAAACTAGTTAATAATGGCTCAATGACACATACAAATAACACAGGAGACAAAGGACATCCTTGACGCACTCCAGATTTAACACAAAATTCCTCAGTCAAAAAACCATTAACCTGGACTTGACTCACAATATCACTATACAAACATTTAAACCATCCAATAATCTTACCAGAAAAACCTAAACGTTCTAAAACATGAAACATAAAATCATGCACTACCCTATCATACGCTTTTTCAAAATCCACAATAGCAACAGCAACAGACCTCATCCTCTCCCTCACATACCACAGTACATCACGTAGTAACAACAAACTTTCAGAAATCTGACGCCCAGGAACAGCACACACTTGCTCTTCACCCACAACCTTACCAATCACTCCACGCATTCTATTTGCCAACACCTTTGCAATAACCTTATAGTCAACATTCAACAACGTAATCGGCCTCCAATTCCTCAAATCTCTCTTATCACCCTTTTTAAATAACAAAACAATCAAACCTTTCCTCATTGAAACAGGCAAAACATTCATTCTAAAAACAAACTTACAAACATCCAACATATCCACCCCAATCAAATTCCAAAAACAAGTATAAAATTCAACAGGCAAACCATCACAACCAGGTACCTTCCCATTCTTAAAACTCCTAACAACCTCTGCAATCTCATCCAAACTTAGATCCCTTTCTAACAAATCATTATCATATTTTTCCAACTTAACCTCAATGTTTTCCAACAACTCATTTTCCAATAAAACATCTCTTGTTTTTTCTTTATACAGCTCACTGTAAAACTCATGAACTTCACGCAAAACACCATCCGTACCATTAACTTCACACTCAACCTTATCAAAAACACTAACAAAACCAGTCTTTCCTTCAAAAGCTTTCTTAAAAAAATATTTACTACAAGACTCATCCTTTTCCATTTTCTCCAATCTTGCCATAAAAACAATTTTCTTTCCTTTTTCATGCATACACTTTTTAATTATCTTTCTTGCTTCAGCAATTTCCTCATGCACATCAATACCACAATTTCTCAATTCATACAAATACAACAACCTCAGATACCATTTATCATACAACTCCCTTTCCATTCTAGCTTTCTCACAGCCTTTCTTAATAAAAAACCTCTTTATTTCCACCTTCAACCATTCCCACCACATAAGCACATTACTAAAATCACATTTTCTTTCACGCCACCTTTCATACATCCAAACAAACTGACGCTTAAACTTCTCATCTTTTAACAAATCCACATTCAGTTTCCAAACACCCTTACCATACTTAATCTTCAAATCACAATTCACCTTACACATCAAAAGGGCATGATCCGTAAAGGGCATCCGCTTTAAAGAAAAATCATCAACACATAAAAATTTAGATAAAAAACAAAAATCAATTCGAGATTTTATCCCACCACTATCACTAAAGAAAGTAAAACCCTCCCCTGAAAAAGAAACAGACCCGAAGGCATCCTTCAAACCGAAAGATTTAAGCAAATCAAGTAAAAACTTCCCTGAGCTATCCACCCTACAATCACTCCCACCCTCTCTGTCCCCATTCTTAATAATACAATTAAAATCCCCAACCAAAAAAGTTGGCTCTCGACCTGGCAGAAAAAACTTTAAAGTTTCAAAATTAAGCAAACGTTCTACCCTATTTGGAGAAGCATATACATTAAACAAACGAAAAACAGTCCCACAAAAACTAAAACTAACCAAAAGTACCCGACCTGGGACAATATGAACTACATTAAGGATAGAAAAACTAAACCCCTTAAACAAAACTCCCACCCCCCCATTCCTATCAGAAGAACAAGACCATACTTTAGGACCATATTCCCAGTCAGCACATTTAGGATGTTCAGAGAGACCACATTCCTGCAAACAAAAAATATTAGCAGAACATACAGATAATAATTTAAAAATTGCAGCTCTCCTTGCTAAAGTTGTCATACACCTGACATTAAGGGAAGAAATGGTCAGAAACATCACAAAAATAAATTAAAGAAAAACAAAAAAAGAAATAACATCAGGACTTCTTCTTTCCTTTCTTTTTCTTAGGACTCAAAGGAGATCCTTTAAATCTGCCTCTGTGACGTTCCGACCTCCTAGGCTCCCCCTTGCCAGCCTCATAACCAGTAACTTCAGCAAGTTGGTTCACATCTCTTTTATCTAGATAACCAACAGAAGAGGCATCAGAAAAGTCACCTATACACTGGCTTGAGTCAGAAGGAACGTCTTTAGTAGAGACAGAAGGAAACTCTGAAATTAAAGAGTCAGCATCACTTGTAGTATCTGGATCTGCACCCTTAACTACTGGAAGATTCAAATCAGGACTCTCCCATCCATCAGAATCCGGATCTATTTTTCGCTTGGAGGCAGATTTTTTCCCTTCAGTGTCCATATCCTCCTCAGAACTAGAGGACACAACAGCAGACCAATCAATGTTCTCCCCTTCACCAAGAACAGCATCAGGAGCAGCATCACAAGATGACTCAGTGAAGGAAACATTCTCTGTCCCAGGAACAGCAACAGTATCATCCACATTGGGCAACAGGGCTTCAAGAACATCTGAAGCAGCTATCACATTAGATGTAGCAAGATCCACTTCCTGAAGATGAGATTGGGCTTCCTCCACCTTCTCAGCCACAGGAACCACCACAGGAGCATCAGACACCTCTCCGACAGGGACCCCAAATGCAGATTTCTTGCACAAAAGAGGTAATATAGAGTTCAATGCCTCATCAGAGACCTCCTCCTCATTCACAGATGGCTCAACTGCAACTGAAGATGGTTTTTTTGCAACATCAGCATAGGAAGGCTTCACTCTATCAAGCCCCTGCAACATCATCAAAGGACACATCCTGCACAGATGACTTGAAGAACCACACAGGTCACAGGTCCGGCGTTTACTACAGTGGGCAACAAGATGATCCTCCTCACCGCAATTTCGACATCTGGCACCTGGGCAATTTTCAGCAATGTGACCAAACAGGTTGCAACTACGGCAAAAAAGAGGCATGTCATCATAGTATAGGAAACCTCTATTTCCACCAATGGCGAAAGTCTGTGGAGGGTGTTTCTTTCCACCAATACCTAATTCATCAGGCACAAACCGCACCCAGAACCTGCGCTTTCCATTGAAAGTCCCAAACTGATTCTTCAGCTTGCTACCTCCTTGAACATCATCAAAGTAGCGACAAAGAAACAGACGAATTTCCACATCAGTGACCCAAGGGTTGTACATATGTACTGTCACCGGGATTCTTCTCTCCCTCTGCACACAGGCAACAAATTTCATGCCAACCAACTCTGGAGCAGCAGCCATATCAATAGTCCGTTGATAGCAGGTCTGTAAATAATGCTCATCGGTGAAAGCCACATCAAAAATCCCTCTTGAAGGGAATGACTGAACACAATGCAAACTTGCTCTTGGCATCTTCAAAACACCCTCCAAAACCACCTGCTGGACATGAGCCAAACCAATCTTCTCTCGAAAGTCCTCAGAAATCAACACCCGAAGTGTATGGGGAACATTTGGCACATTGGTAGCCATATTTGCCCTATTGCCTCTTTAGGCTGGATTTCAGAGCGTCCCCCCAAAAGCAGCATGTGGCTGAAGTCCAGGGACGATGCCACAAGGCCAAGGGGACGGCCCTACTACCCAGTTGCTCTACGCCTAAGGAGTAGCCACCCCCCCAATAGCAGCAGGAGCCCAAACCCCAAAGGGAAAGGACCCCAGGCCGAAGGAGCAGGTCTCCAGGCAGCAAACCAAGACCAAGACCAAGCACAGAAAACTGCACTTGATCCAAGCCAAAGGCCCGAGAAGGAACCTCAGCTGATCGTTTCGGCCTCCTATGGGCCTCGTCAGTGAGGTGCAGCCATATCCCTCTAGGCAAACTGAGCAACGGGTCCACATCTGGATTCCCGCATCACACTTAGGGAGACTTCCCTAAATGTCATAATTTGCATAAATAAAAAGAGAGAAGCGCTCAACCTGAGAACGAACAATAGCATAATAGCTTGTTCTATGGCTAGTTGCCACCCAAGAAGCAGCCTCTTTTTGTTCAACATGTGCCTTTCACTGAGAAGAACTTTACTGAAGCATATCAGTCTGATCCTGACATTACAGTACAGTCCAGCCCCGAAATACCAGGCAATCCCTCTCTGAACGAGAGAAACAGCAAAATCCCAGACGTACGTTTCGGCCTATTGTGGGCCTCGTCAGTGAGGTGCAGCCATATCCCTCTAGGCACACTAAGCAATGGGTCCACGTATGGACTTCCCCAAGTGTCATAATTTGCATAAAAAAAAGAGAGAAGCGCTCTGTAGTCACTGTACGTTTGTGACACACAGATAATATCCCGGCACACAGCTGATATAACAATACTATTAGACATTAAATAGTGAGTCAGTGAGCTTATTTCTATGTGTTTATTGCATTATTAGTCACTGTACGTCTGTGACACACAGATAATATCCCGGCACACAGCTGATATAACAATACTATTAGACATTAAATAGTGAGTCACTGAACTTATTTCTATGTGTTTATTGCATTATTAGTCACTGTACGTCTGTGACACACAGATAATATCCCGGCACACAGCTGATATAACAATACTATTAGACATTAAATAGTGAGTCAGTGAACTTATTTCTATGTGTTTATTGCATTATTAGTCACTGTACGTCTGTGACACACAGATAATATCCCGGCACACAGCTGATATAACAATACTATTAGACATTAAATAGTGAGTCACTGAACTTATTTCTATGTGTTTATTGCATTATTAGTCACTGTACGTTTGTGACACACAGATAATATCTCGGCACACAGCTGATATAACAATACTATTAGACATTAAATAGTGAGTCAGTGAACTTATTTCTATGTGTTTATTGCATTATTAGTCACTGTACCTTTGTGACACACAGATAATATCCCAGCACACAGCTGATATAACAATACTATTAGACAATGAAAGTATATGGTAAAGTTGTTTTCCTAGGAATAATTAGTCAGTTTATATTACAGTCTGAAGGTGTTTACTGTCTCTTTAATCAGATCTAGCTTTGTGCTATCTTGTTGTGAGTCCTTGTTTAATGAAGATAACATTGTGATAAATTTACAAAGATATTGATTACCCAGAATATAATTTTTGTTAAATTATCTCTGCTATTAATTAAAGGGATATAAATAATATATTAGATTAGTTTATTATTGTACAACTGATTGCATAAAACTATGTGTTTAGCTCCTGCAAAGAGATTAAACAGATAGTTTAAATCAGCTATAGAGCAGCAAAGGATACCACAAGAACAAAGTAAATTTGATAATAAAAGTTTCTTAAATTTTCACATTCTATCTGAATCATGAAAGTGTCATTTCCTATCCCTTTAAGTTTGATTTAAGTAACAGAACATGTCTGTATATAAAGTCTTGCTGGTGATTAATAAGCTGGGTTGGTGAAGGTTGGGGGTTAATTTGATATTGTTTTATGTACTGTTAAAGGGACAGTAACATCAAAATTAAATTTCAATGGATTGGACAGAACATGACATTTCGAACAATGTTCTAATTTACTTATATTATCAATTGTGCTTAGTTCTCTTAGTATCCTTTGTTAAAGAGTAATCCTAGGTGAGCTCAGGAACGTGTATGTGTCTTCAGACAGCAGAGTTTGCAACAACATTTACAGCAATGTTATACATAGTTACAAACACTGCTGCACAGAGTGCTAAATATACATGTACGCCCCTAGAACAAACCAAATTAGATAATAGAAGTAAACCAGAAAGTTGGGTAAAATTGCTGCTCTATCTGAATTATCAGCGTTTAACTTTCACTGTGAGATCTGGCTTTTGTTTTTGACGATGTTTTCCTAATTATTCTGTGATATTTTGTTTTTAATAATGAAAAAAACACAAAATACTGGTCTGGATTACAATCACTTTTTATTTGCATGAAAAAACATTGTATCTCATTATATAGTAAACAGCAGCATCACATGATATATGTACACAATGGTATAAATATACCTAACACTTGTGCTCTTGATACAAAGGGATTTATCAGACATATAATGTTCCCTTTATATATACAGTATGTGCTATTATCAGTTCTTGTGGCTTCTAACTAACATGAAAACATCTAACAGACATAATATCAAGTTACAGAACATGACATACATATTACATACCCAGTATACATGTAGGTTATAGTAGCCATTTAAATTAAACTGATTATGATCACATGACACACATATTACATACCCAGTATACATGTAGGTTATAGTAGCCATTTAAATTAAACTGATTATGATCACATGACACACATATTGCATACCCAGTATACATGTAGGTTATAGTAGCCATTTAAATTAAACTGATTATGATCACGTATGTACCGGTTACTGATATTGTGTCTCATGAAATAAAATCAGTTCCCCTCAGTAATTCCTCTGGTATATAACATGTACAATGCTAAGCATCTATTGCTATAAGAAAAGGTTTATCCACAAGATGTGCACATTAAATATATCTCCCAGATGTCAATCATTTGAGACTGATGTTCTTGTTCATATAATTTTCTAACACTCAAAATTCTCATCCTGACCTACAAAGCCCTTATTAATGCAGCCTCCCTACCTGTCCTCACTCATCATCAAATATACTCCAGCCCGCCCTCTAAGGTCCAACAATGACCTGCTCCTTGCATCTTCTACCATCACCTCCTCCCATGCTAGGCTACAGGACTTCTCTCGTGCGGCACCAACCATCTGGAACGCATTTCCTAGAGCTGTCAGACTCTCCCCTAAACTTTCCTCCTTTAAATGCTCCCTAAAGACCTTTCTGTTCATGGAAGTCTATCTCCAAATCAGTAACAAATTAATTCCACTTGCCTAATTGCTGCCCTCATCTAACTCCACACTAACATCATCCTCACCTTTGCAGTTCCCACCTCCTGTTTTTCACCCACCTACCCATCTAGACTGTAAGTTCCCATGGGAACAGGGCCCTCAATTCCACCTGTATTTGTTTGTTAAACTTTGTCTGGTGTCTTTTATATTGTATTGTACTGTACTTTTATCTCTGTACCCATGGACATCGCTGCAGAATCTGTTGGCGCTTTATAAATAAAGAATAATAATAAATAATAACACTCTATTCTTATAAAGACTCCTTTATTCTGTAAATATAATTATTTCCTCCCCTATGTAAATCAAACGTACAACTCATAACACTGGCATATTAATAAACAACACTGGAGGTGCTTTGGTGGTGACTGGTTGTGCAAACTGGGCAGTATGAGGACAGATTTGTATATTCCTGTGTGGCATTTGGATCTATCACATTTATATGAGCAAAATTAAGGTGCACATATATAGAGGCACAAAGGACAGCAGGATATCACTTCCAATCTGGGGCTTTTATAACTGGGATTTATCTTCATCCGCTTATCCGGGGTCAGGACGCGGGGGCAGCAGTTCTAGCACGGGACCCCAAACTTCGCTTTCCCTGGCCACATTAACCAGCTCCAACTGGGGAATCCTGAGGTGTTCCCAGGCCAGTCTGGAGATATAATCCCTTCACCTAGTCCTAGGTCTAAACTGGGATTTAGTAAGTGTTATTAACAATAACATCCTTTTTGATGCTTCTATTTAGAGAGGTTGTCCTCTTTAGGATAATTGTAATAAGGTTTGTACACTGTGAATATAAAATGTATTTGTGTGTAAATATTTGGTGTTTTGTGATACCTGTTTTTAATTAAAACATGTTTTCCACTTTCTAAACATGTGAAAGGGTTCTTCCCTTGTGAATCCTTTTATGTTTTCTCAGAGTACTCTTTTCTGTAAAACTTTTTCCACACTCTGCACATGTGAAAGGCTTTTCCCCTGTGTGACTCCTTTCATGAGTTTTCAGATTATCCATTCGTGTAAAACTTTTTCCACACTCTGTACATGTGAAAGGCTTTTCTCCGATGTGAATCCTTTCATGAGTTTTAAGACTATTCATTTGTGTAAAACTTTTACCACACTTTGTACATGTGAAAGGCTTTTCTCCTGTGTGAATCCTTTCATGAGTTTTCAGAGTACTCATTTGTGTAAAACTTTTTCCACACTCTGCACATGTGAAAGGCATTTCCCCTGTGTGACTCCTTTCATGAGTTTTCAGACTATCCATTCGTGTAAATCCTTTTCCACACTCTGTACATGTGAAAGGCTTTTCTCCGGTGTGAAGCCTTTCATGAATTTTTAGACTATTAATTTGTGTAAAACTTTTACCACACTCTGTACATGTGAAAGGCTTTTCTCCTGTGTGAATCTTTTTATGAGTTTTCAGATAATTAATTCGTGTAAAACATTTGCCGCACTCTTTGCATGTGTGTGGCTTCTCACCTGTGTGAATTTTGTGGTGTTCTAGTAGATGAGACTTCCATCTAAAGCTTTTCTCACATTCTGTACATTGGAAAGGTTGCTCCTTTGTATGAATTATTTGGCTAGACTGTAGACTTTTCCCTTCTTTACTATGTTTTGAAAACTCAGTAAATGTGTGTGGTTTATCCTCTGGGATATTAACTTCACTAGATAAGACATTAATGTTGTCCTCTTGTTTGATGACTAAATTACTCTCTGTACATAACAATTGCTGCCCAGTTCCTGCCAATTCACCATCGTTTTTTAATATCTTTTGTGATATCCCCAATGTTTGTGAATAGTAATTGTTGTCTAAGATTTTTGGAGTTTGCTGTATCATTCTGATGCTTTCTGTAGTGAAGGATGGATATGAACTATTCAAGTGTTTGTCTTCATAAAATGAAATGGAATAAAGAAAAATAAGAATGTTTATGCTTTATAATATAATCTATCTTAATAAAAAATCATATTATTTTATACTCAACAAAATATCCTAAATGTTGTGTTTATTTTTAAATTTATTTACCTGTAAATCACAAATAAAAAAAGGATTACATAGAATGTAAACATTACTACATCATAGTAAACTAAATTACTGAGTTGTGGGTGTTTCACACATGGGAACAAGGTAGGCATAAGTGCAGTTATGGATGTTCCATGAGCGAGGTCAGGGCAGGGGAAGGTGGAGTTACTGGTGTTCTGAGTAATGAACCAGGTCAGGGGGTGAGGTTAGGCAGTTGTTAGACATGGTCTGTGTAAAATGACAGAGGGGGAGTAGTATTTTTTACCCTCCCCCTCAGCCCAATGGATGTTGCTCCTTCTTTATAACGTCACTGACACAAATGTTCTTAAAGATGTAGATATAAATATAATAGTTTATATTTGTTTAATGAGCGATCAATTCTATTTTCCCAGTAATTAAAGTCAGCATAATATCTATTTTACTCACCTAACACAAATGAGTTAATGCTGATAACAGGCTCCAATGTCTGTGGTCAGAAAGAAGGTTACCTTATTCACTCCAGTGACATCAATACCTGATATCTCTTAGTGCTCTGGCCGTGTCTGTAAAAAGTATATTAAATGGTTTAGACGGATAATAATAAATAATGGTTCTGATTAATTGTACGTATGGTATAATTAAAGGCACACATAACAATTCATGTGATACAGATCAGCTGATTAGGTTATTACATATGCGATGTTGATAACCACAAGCATTTAGTACAGTTAGCTCTGTGAGTGTTATAATTGCCCCTTAAATATGAATCTTCCCAGATCTATACAACATAATGGTAGAAAATCTATTTAAGTGGGGCCATATCACTACATTACAAATATATTATAATCTTTGTTTTGTATCATTTATATGAAACAATATTTTCTCCTGCAAGAAAAGTTCAAAATCAGTAGTTTAAATATAAGTTAAATTGGATACTGCAGTATTGGTATTGTACTTCCTACTAATTCTCCCTGTCAGACATTTTGTCATGTGCTCCACCCCTAGTGTTTAACTTCTCTTAGTCAATACTGAGTTGTCTTAAATCAGACTGCAAGGGGGTGTGGGAGAGATAGGCCCTAAAGTGTTCATTTTAATTGTTTTCTTGGATAGAGTTAAGAAAAGGAAAATTTGATATTTACATAGAGTGATAATATAATGAGATATGTTCTTTTGGCAAATTCAGTCCATTTAAAGGGACCATAAAACATAGAATTACAAAACCACAGATGCATAACAAAAATACAATGCAATAAATCTTACTATGAATTTAAAAAGAGCAATAGAATGTTTTCTGATAAATGTAGTTCTGCACCTGTACCATGTGACAATAATCAGCCAATAACAGACTCATATTTTTATATAATTTGAACTCCTGCATATACTGAGTAGGAGCCGCTGCCTCAGGTCATTTAAAAGGCTGTGTACAATTTAATAATGAAAATAAATTACAAACAGCAAACAGTTATTTTACATAAAAACTAAAGCTAAAGGTGAAATTTCCCATACACTTTATACTATTTTATACACCGGTAAAACAAGTCATTAGAAACGCATTAAAGGGACAGCAAAGTCACAATTACACTTTTATGATTCAAATTTAAACAACTTTCCAATTTCCTTCTATTATCAAATCTGCTTTATTCCCTTGGGGCAAATCATATAATGCACTATGGTGCGCTAGCTGCTAATTAGTGGCACATACAAGCCTCTTGCCATTGGCTCACTTTATGTGCTCAGCTAGCTCCCAGTAGTGCATTGCTCCTGCTTCAATACAGGATATCTAGAGAATGAAGCAAATATAATAATATAAGTCAGTTGGAAAGTGTTGAAAATTATATGTTCTATTTAAATAATGAAAAACATTTAGGGTTTCTTGTTATTTCAAGGGAAAACCAAATTTACAGGACACTGTCCCTTTAAGTCTGTGATCATGTGACACAAACAGCAGCAAGCTGAAGGTGCAGAATACACTTTCTAAGGTCTTTACTAACAACAAGAATCAGTCACAGATCAGTGGGATAAACGTTCTGATGATAAACAGGTGCAGCTAATAGAAATATGAAATGTATTAGAAAATAACCTCACTAGAAATAAAATAATATGCAGATCACAAGATATTTATGATTAGATCAGTAAATGTGATGAGACTGATACAACAGGGCCATAAGCTGTGGCCCTCTCTGCATCGAACAGTGGTGGGACCGATCGTTGGTGGGTGGGAGCGTAAGACGGGAGGCGGGTGGGCGGCCCATCACTGGAGGAGGCAGGATGAGGGCGGTAAGAGGGTGAACGCTTGGCCACTCTACTTGAAAAAAAAAAAGAATCCAGCTGCATGATTGAGGGGGAAGGAGGGGCCATGATGGGATCATATGTGGGATAATTTGAGAAAAAAAGGAATCTGGGGGGGTTTGGGTATGGGGGGTGCAGCTACACTACAGAAATATGAGTATTATTAAAAAAACACCCCCACCTATTTTGCTGCAAACTGGGTACTGGCAGACAGCAGCTAGTATCTAAGATGACCGCAAATAGGTAGAGGGGGAGGGATAGAGAGCTGTTTGGGGAGATCAGGGAGGAAAGGGGGGATACTACCCTGCAGAAAATATAAAATAAAAAAATAAAAAACCTTTAATTTTTCTACTGGCAGACTTTCTGTCAGTACTTAAGATGGGGTGACCTTTGGGGGTGGGGGAGGAAAGAGAGCTGTTTGAGAGCAGTCAGGGAGGGATCAGGGGGTGGGGTGTGTCAGGTGGGAGGCTGTTCTCTACACTAAAGCTAAAATTAACCCTACAAGCTACATAATTAACCCCTTCACTGCTGGGCATAATACAAGTGTGGTGCGCAGCAGCATTTAGCGGCCTTCCAATTACCTAAAAGCAATGCCAAAACCATATATGTCTGCTATTTCTAAACAAAGGGGATCTCAGAGACGCATTTACAACCATTTGTCCCATGATTGCACAAGCTGTTTGTAAATAATTTCAGTGAGAAACCTAAAATTGTGAAAAAATTAAAAAATTGTTTTATTTGATCGCATTTTGCGGTGTAATGGTAACATGAAATATACCAGAATGGACCTAGATCAATACTTTGGGTTGTCTATTTAAAAAAAAATATATATATATAGTTTTGATAAGTAAATATAAAAAGGGCTCTATTTCTGTTTAAATGTAGTGATGGCAAAACTGCTAAAAATGCTCTGCTCTTTTGGGAAAGTTTTTGTCTGAAATGCCCAGCCCTTAAGGGGTTAAATTAGCCTATTTAAATTGAAGAACTAAACAATTAATTCATTAACACAGCATAAAAGATATAAAAAACAATTAAATAAGAACAATTGATTTTTTTTAAATTCAACTCAGTTTCTTATATGAAGTAAAATATTTTATCTTTATCACAACAAAATACAGAACAATATTTTCTTATTATTATATAAAACACAACAGTGTGAGGCTAAAGATTTATGTCAGGTTTTGCATATTACCGTTTAGCAGAAGCTCTGTAAGTATGAAGTCTCTCTGGTTCCTGCTGTAGTATCACTGAGTGTTACACATGAGTGTTACACAGATATTTATACTAATGTGGGAGTGTCACCTTTCTCTGTGTGAGTCACATGAGTACAACTTATCAGCTGGGAGACAATGAGAGTGTCACACCTGGACTTTTGTTTTCATATAGATGTCTATTGTCCCCTCTGGTGTCACATGAATACAGAGTCCCTGCCTCTCCCTCAGGGTGTGATTATCATATGGATAAGTAAGGAGGAAACAAACTGTTTATTTAAATGTGAGAGATTTTTCTGTTGTATTCTAAAATATCTCAGGATACAGCATTATATTATGTTTTTATTGATGGAAATTGTTATTTTAGCATTATTTAGTTGCAAACAGACATATAATATTAACATGTTATTATATACATATGTGATACAGAGTGGAGGACTTCCTGTTGGGGGTGGAGCATTGCATGTCAGTTGCTCCTCAACGGCTGTAACCCAAGTCAAGTGTCGCTTGCAGGCAAGAGCATTGGGGTGGCGACAGAAGTCGTACCCTGAGCCCTAGCCTCGCAGTTGAAGATTCATGGTGGTTATTTATTCCGCAAAATACATTATCATAGACACTTTGCACCTAGAGACCTTTTTCTTATCCTCTTGGTTTGTTAACACTTCGAAAAAGATCAAAGGGGATTCTGTACTGCTGAGCTTTTTGGGACTTTGTAACCCTGCTTTGTAGCAGATTGCTGAACATAACATAAATTATATTGCCTGACCTGTCTGGCTGTATTGGATCCAGGAAGATTATACTACTATGAACCAAGTGTGCTGTTATGCCCAGTACCCATATAATACATAGTATAGCTCTGAGAGATGGTAATACCAGCATTCCAATGAAAGTCTCATTGAGACGGGTAATTGAATACAGAGAGCATTGACGAGGCGTGCCTATAATTCTACAGATGCAAGAACGCTTTGTTGAACCCGTTTATGAACTGGTCCATATTTGCCCTAGGCCTCATTCTCTAGTGTGTGCGATTTTGTGTTGTTGAATTATGCTCTGAAGCAGTGGCGGCTGGTGACTTTTGAAGATGGGGGAGCACTAGCCCCGCCCCTCAGATGGCTCCGCCCACTTTAGTGTGTGTGTGTATATATACATACATAGACACACACATAGCCCACACACACACAGCCGCCCCCCCAAACACACACACAGCCCCCCCCCACACACACAGCCCCCCCCACACACACAGCCCCCCCCCCACACACACACAGCCCCCCCCCCACACACACACACAGCCCCCCCCACACACACACACACACACAGCCCCCCCACACACACACAGCCCCCCCCACACACACACAGCCCCCCCAAAACACACACAGAGAGAGAAGGGACTGGAAAGCACATTGTATTTAGTATAAAGTTACTAGCAGACCATCACAAATGTGATTTTCCATACACCTTAAGTACATGAGATTGTAAATACAAGGCAGATCTAGAAATGCTTTAAAACAAACCAAAAAAAAAACAGAACATTGCTGGCTATTATAGTGTGTTTTACATTTTACTAACAGAAAACAATTTTTTCACTTTCAGAGTTTTACGTGCATAAATACAATTGTTTGAATTTCAATACACAAACACCAGCATCTAATATTTATTTGAATATGATTAGTAAAATCTGGAGACTATAAATAAAAAAGGTCTTGTGATCAACTGACCCTTATTTAAATTGCTAGAGCATCAGAACACTGAAATCCTGCAGTTTCTGAAGGGTTAAAGGAAAGAAGATTGGATTTAGCAAGGAGTTATCCCGGCCAGCACTTGGCTGGCTTTCAGGTGTCTGACCTCTCATTCTGTGCATTCAATTTACGATCGAGCCGAGCCCGAGCACACACACATAATTAAAGTTATGCACTGTCTGGCAATTACAAGCAGGCAGAGACTGGATAAGAAGAGGAATGCGGGGAGGGGAATTTAAAAAAAAAACAACTGCACGCAGGTTCCTTCAGTGCCGATTACTTAACTTTACTGCATTCAGAACTAAACAACCCCAGGCAGGCTGGATTGCTAAAGTGCCTGCCACGGTAACGGTTATGTTAATTTACCTACTACCTTCATAGCTTCACAGCTGACTCACGGTCCCGGACAGAGCACTCTCTGCTCATACCTCCAGCCCTCCACAGAGTCCACACTACTGCACATTTGAGCACACCTGCCCCGCCCCCCAGAAAAGTTCCCGGGTCCAAAAAAAACCTTTTTTTTTAAAATATAAAATAATATGCCTTCGCCTTGCCTTGCGAAAATTTAAAAAAAAGCCTTACTGACTAGTTGGTCTTGACAGGTGACTCGTAGGTAGTTGGCTGCGTGTGTGCGGGTGATGCGCAGCGTAGGGAGGATAGGTCAAGGCAGGGGGTGAGGGACGACACACTGGAGACACAAGGAGAGACAATCTATCAGACTCAGTGGACCGGACTCTTTTGATGCTGGGGAGGAGCCGGTGATGCAGGGATACCTGCAGCCAATCAGAGCGCAGCTGAACTTGGCTCCTTGAAGTTGTCCCTCCCCACTCGCACACTTCAGCTTGTGCGAACAGGGATCTGAATGAAAGCAGTTTAAGCCTGGCCCACATGCCTGCAGTGAAATAGACTTCACTGACAGGCAGGATATAGGGCTCTATCGCACGTGCGATTGCCTTAAAGAGACACACCAGAAACCAAAATTTTTTTACTGTAATAAAAAAAAAGCATCAGATTTTTTTTTTTGGGGGTTAGAAATAAAATATAATTTTTCTAATAGGGGGCTATTGGAAAAATTATATTTTATTCAGCAAAATTTTTTTTTTTCCTCTGCATCTGACAGGGGGGCACGTGCTCATGTGCACAAATGGAGGAGCCTCCACTGCTCTGAAGACTAATACATGTTAGAATAACGATTTCCTGAGACCTACCTGTTTTTATATCATATGAAGGGCGCTCATGTAAATATAAGCAATCCTTAATATTCTAAAAGGACTTATTGAAACGCTTACGATTTATCAAATGCACCTTGGTTTTATCTTACATTACTAAATTGCCGAACGCTCTTTGGAGCTCTAGTTGATGTGTATTTTCTTATTACAGGTTGGACTTTCAAGATTTTATGTCTGTAGCAGCTTAATGTTTACATGATCTGTGATTATTCTCTGCTTTGTCGCCTCATTTAAGCTGAGGCATTATTCTTTAAAGTTTTTTTTATAAAAAAAAAAAAAAGAAGGGAAGAAAGGGAAAAGTAAAAAAAAGCTACACATTTTGAGAGATTAGGGTTGTTATCTTGATGTCATTGCAATAAGACAAGTTAGATTTTATATGCTTTATTTAAATTGACAATGGCTATATTGGATGTATAGTGAGTCATAGGTTGATATTTTGTTTATGCCTGAGTCTCTCTGCAATTGTTAATTAGGCAAGGCTGTTATATTATCTAATCTGTATACTGGGAGACCGTCATCTCCACTTACAAGGTTTTCTTGGTGTAGATTAATAACTGCCATTTAGGAAGGCTTATTATAAGACACACAGCCAATACACATGTTTTATTAAAATACTTAATGTTTAGGCTGTGAGTCAAAGTCCAACATAATCTATATGTTTGAACCCCCTGTTTAATATAGAAGATATAAAACTGTCATACTAGTAGGGTGTGTTGAGTCTCTATTAATAGTTTTATACTATGTTGTAAACTATTGTACGGGGGGTTTCCCTGTTATTTTTCATCTTTTTAATAGATTCCTTTCTAAACTTATAAGCATAGTTATACAGATTAAAAGGAGAATTTCCTAGATCTATAGTCAAAATATTATAAGCTACTGTTACCAAAGAAAATCTCTTTCTGATTATAGTTTTTTTTCTTAAAGGGACACTGTAGTCAGAAATGATATGCAAATAAAATCGTAGTATAGTTTTAAAACTCCTATTTTCTAATGTACTTCATTTATTAAATATGTACCCTTTGGCCAATAATTTACTTTGAAATATTAATTGTTTCCCAACCTAGTTGTATGTCAGCCGTTACGGATTACCAATCCGTGCTGACAACTGCAGTTGTAAGATGGCGTTTTTTCTGAACTAATGCGCATGCGCGAGTTACCGCAGCGTCACAGGAAACGTCACCATCTGCAGTAGAATAAGGCAAGTAGAATCTATCAGCAGCAGTCGAGTGAGCTGCGCACATCACGTAAATACATAGCTTACGATTGCTTCCAGAATCGCCCTAGAGTAAACGAGCAAACTATACTTAAAATGAAAACTACCAGGTACACTCAGCACTTTTCCGGCCCAGCGTACCTGGTTTTCAACCCGCCGCCCTGGAGGCAGCGGATCCCATAGGAATCAATGGGAGTCTGACCATAGCGAAAGTTCAGGTTCCCTGCTGCCAGACATCCCATAGATTCCTATGGGAAATGTCTACACCTAACACCCTAACATGTACCCCGAGTCTAAACACCCCTAATCTGCTCCCCCTACACCGCCGCAACTAAATAAATGTATTACCCCCTAAACCGCCGCTCCCGGAGCCCACCGCCACTATAATAAATATGTTAACCCCTAAACCGCCGCTCCCGGTCCGCGCCGCAACTATAATATATGTATTAACCCCTAAACCGCCGCTCCAAGACCCCGCCGCCACCTACATTATACCTAGTAACCCCTATCCTCCCCCCCCCCTATACCGCCGCTCCCGGAGCCCACCGCAAGCTACATATACATATTAACCCCTAATCTGTCCCCCCCTACACCGTCGCCACCTATAATAAATTTATTTACCCCTATCCTGCCCCCCCTACACCGCCGCCACTGTAATAAAATGATTAACCCCTAAACCTAAGTCTAACACTAACAACCCCCTAACTTAAATATTAATTAAATACATCTAAATAAATGTAACTCTTATTAACTAAATGAATCCTATTTAAAACTAAATACTTAGATAGTAGTAGTAGATGGCGCTGGTCTATTGAGTGATTTTCTCTAGTAAGTGAAGAGAAAAAAGGCTTGATGCATATATTGAAGCCAATTAATATGGGTGCAGTATACTCACTCCATAAGATGAATCTTTACAGCTGAAAGGGAACGTAGCGTCAGATGGCAAGAGTCCACAGGTTCCTGGGGTCAAATACTGAATTTTCAGGTTTATCCAAAAGTGGACTATAAATGAATAGAGACCCAAATGACAAAAGTATCCAGTGTGTAATTGAAAAAAATGTAGTAACTTACTCCATAAATAAGGAGATTCCAGCTCAGCACAGCAAAACAAGATCTTGACAATCTTTCAACAAAGGATAAAAGGTTTTATTTGCTCAACGCGTTTCAACGTATTACACGTCTTTATCAAGAGCATACATTAAAACAAGTAAAACAGGTAAGTAAAACCAAGTATTGAATATATTGAATCTGGGCTAAAGTGTGTTTTCACTTCCCTTTTCTTCACTAAAGTCTATGGATAAATTTCTCACACAAGCGAAACTAAATTCGCCCACAATGCCTGCTAAAGCAAAAGACAAAAAATCGAAAACTAATGATACAATTACTGATACTATCTTAGATCATATATCCTCTAGAAGGGATAGTCCAGTCCATATTTGTGCAAATATCTGATTTGTTTAAACCTCAATTTGACTTTATCAAGAAAGGCTTATCTAGTATTTCCACTGATCTGGTTACTTTAACATCAGAAGTGAGGCAATTTGCCACTAAATAAAAAATAGAGTATCTGATCTGGAGGACATAGCTAACTCTCAAGAAACTATATTGCAGAAATAAGAGACACAAATTAACAATCTTCAGACTCGTTTAGATAACATGGAAGATCGTGCAAGACGTATTAATTTAAGAATAATAGGCCTCCCAGAAAATCCTGAATTTGAAGACCTAATTAAAATCACTTCTATATTACTCCCTCAAACATTAGAGTTTCCTCCACAACAACTCCCCTTAGAGGTTGAAAGAGCTCATAGAGTAGGCTCCAAAAGAACTTTCTCGGATGGAACAATCAGAAATAAGATGTGCCTTGTAAAGTTTTTGAGATTTCAGGATAAAGTTGAACTATTAAGATTATTTAAAAAAAACTGAATCTTGTACTCTAGGAAAGCATAAGATACTACTTTTCCAAGTCTTTTCTAGTGAAACATCCTCTAAAAGGAAATCAATGACCCCTTTTTGTACCCAGTTTATAAATAAGGGTTTGAAAGCATGACTGGTCTATCCAGCCAAAATTGTTCTAGAAGATAATGGTAATAAATTCATATTTAACACTGTCAAGGAGGTAAAAGATCATATTGAATCAAAAGGAATCCTGTAGGTATAGTTTATCCATCAGTGTTATATCTCCTTGGCAATATAAGATATGTTAGTTGGTTTGCTCAATGGAAAGGTTTATCTTTAATAGATGCATGAGATTGTCAGTCGTTGTAAGAGATTTCTGCCTCGCAGTTATTTTTAATGTTTTGTTAGAGTATTATGGTTTTTTGTTTTTTCCCCTCTCTACCCCGTTCACACATAAATTATTACCAGGTCATTAGTTTGTCATGAATAAACTTACAATCTTGTCCTGGAATGTTGGAGGAATCTCCTCCCCAGCTAAACGTAAACTCATTATTAAACATTTGACTAAAGATAAACCAGATATCGTCAGGAGACACATCTGACTGATTTAGAATCTGCAAAACTTAAGATTAAATGGGTAGGGAGGGTTGTTGCGGCTCCTTCCATTAATAGAAAATGTGGTGTTGCAATATTATTTGATAAAAATGTAAAATATTCTATTATTAGTATAGATGTTGATCCAGAAGCACGGTTAATTTTTTGCAGGTAGTAATTAATGAGACAAAATATTTTTTTATGTAATATTTATGGCCCGTCTGAATTTTGGAAAAAAAATTGGCTGTGATTTTAATTTAACACCATGCCCAATACTGGATAGACTTTCGTGTAAAAATTTGAACAATTATCATAAAAGTGCAAAACTTTTTAAAAAAAAATGTGTCATAAACTTAAATTGAGTGATATTTGGAGGATCAGGAATCCAGAGTCACAGATATTCACCTGTGAATCTAAAGCTTTTAAAACATTTTCTAGAATTGATCTGTTTTTAATTTCTGAATCTTTATCTATCCAAACGTTATCTACGGCCATTAGTGACATCTCTATTTTAGATCATGTTGTTATTTCTCTTATATTTCTGACTGCTAATAAAGATGAGAAAAAAATGACAAGATTTTTTCTTTCATGTAATTAGCAAGAGTCCATGAGCTAGTGACGTATGGGATATACATTCCTACCAGGAGGGGCAAAGTTTCCCAAACCTCAAAATGCCTATAAATACACCCCTCACCACACCCACAAATCAGTTTTACAAACTTTGCCTCCCATGGAGGTGGTGAAGTAAGTTTGTGCTAGATTCTACGTTGATATGCGCTTCGTAGCAGGCTGGAGCCTGGTTTTCCTCTCAGTGTGCAGTGAATGTCAGAGGGATGTGAAGAGAGTATTGCCTATTTGAATTCAATGATCTCCTTCTACGGGGTCTATTTCATAGGTTCTCTGTTATCGGTCGTAGAGATTAATCTCTTACCTCCCTTTTCAGATCGACGATATACTCTTATATATACCATTACCTCTACTGATTCTCGTTTCAGTACTGGTTTGGCTTTCTACTACATGTAGAAGAGTGTCCTGGGGAACGTAAGTCTTATTTTCTGTGACACTCTAAGCTATGGTTGGGCACTTTTATATAAAGTTCTAAATATATGTGTTTAAACATTTATTTGCCTTGATTCAGGATGTTCAACGTTCCTTATTTCAGACAGTCAGTTTCATATTTGGGATAATGCATATGAATAAATCAATTTTTTCTTACCTTAAAATTGGACTTTTTTCCTGTGGGCTGTTATGCTCGCGGGGGCTGAAAATGCTTCATTTTATTGCGTCATTCTTGGCGCGGACTTTCTTGGCGCAAACATTTTCTTGTCATTTCCGGCGTCATTCGTGTCGTCGGAAGTTGCGTAATTTTTTTGACGTTTTTGCGCCAAAAAAGGTCGGCGTTACCGGATGTGGCGTCATTTTTGGCGCCATAAGCATTTAAGCGCCAAATAATGTGGGCGGCTTTTTTGGCGCTAAAAAATTCGAGCGTCATTGTTGTCTCCTCAATATTTAAGTCTCACTGTTTATTGCTTCTGGTTGCTAGAAGCTTGTTCATTGGCATTTTTTTCCGATTCCTGAAACTGTCATTTAAGGAATTTGATCAATTTTGCTTTATATGTTGTTTTTTCTATTACATATTGCAAGATGTCTCAGATTGACCCTGAATCAGAAGCCACTTCTGGAAAAACGCTTAACTGAGTTTCAGTTCTACCAAAGCTAAGTATGTTTATTTTAAATGTTATAAATGTTTATCTTTAGCTATGGTTTGTAATAAGTTATTATGATATACTTTTACATGCAGAATCCATTAGTATTTATGCTTTATATATTGCCATTCTTACATCTTATGTACAAGAAATATTTAGAAGATTTATAAGAAATATTTTTCTGATTCTATTTTAAAGGCTTTGTCTGACTTCGTGCCTTCTAATAAAATTTTTAGGTCTTTTTCACTTCTTTTTTAATTATTAAAGTTTCAAATGACCAACAACATACTGATGTATCCTTCTCTGATGATGTTTTTTCTCTTTCAGAATTTTCTTCATCAGATATTGACACTAACAAATCTACTTTTTTATTATTTTATTATTATTAAAGTATAGTTGTTCTTTGTTGAAAAGGTGTTGATTATTTTGGATATTAAGGTAACTAGTTCTTTAAGACTAGCTGACACTATTTCTGCCTATTTATTCTTCTGTGTTTTCAGAGGTTTTTCTTTCCAATTCCCCATACTAGGGAATGGAATAGGCTGAGAATTTTCTTTTATTCCTTCTTCTAAGGTTTTAAACTATATTCTTTGCCAGCAGTTAAATTCAATTTGGAGGGTTCTCCAATTTATTGGGGCTATCTCTACTCCTACTAATTATGCTATTGTTTCTATAGCAAGATAGTATTTATTTTCCTTTAGATAGTTGTATCTTATTTATGGAAAATTATTTAGTTTCAGGTACTTTCTTGGTCCTGTGATTTATTTGGATATTGCAATTGCTTCATTTTTGTTCTGTTTACTTTAAGATCAAGTATCAGATTATGATTTATTTTAGCATTGTTAAGGGACAACATTTACTAGACTAGGTGCTGTTGCATTTGTCTTGTTGTTTTGCATTTATTGATTATGCAAGTCCACTGTATTAACTGGTCCTTTAAACTGGACTATCATGCTAATAATTTCATTTGTGTCTTCATTTTATTGAATATTTTCGCAAGTGAGGGTTAATCTATGTCTTTAGCTATTTTAACTTGAAGAATTTTGTGATTTTTAAAAAATCCATATTTCTTTTGTTCTAAGATAATCAATTATTTGTTTTATAATTGGATTCAATTCTTAACTGTTACTCTGGGCTTCAAGATTGAGTTCTAAGACTAAAACTTTAAGCTTATACTAGTTTGGTTGTTCTTATTAAGGAACGAATTCCTGAGTTCTTTCCCAAGTAACATGTTTATAATTGGAAATTTTTCAGTTCGAAATCAGCTCCCTAATATTGTGATGTACGTGCCGTATTCCAGCTTGGCTGGTAAGGGGCAGGTTAAGACTTCTTTGAAATTTATTTGGTTCTATTTGGTCCAAATTTCTTTGATTTTATTCCAGTAAGGCTAACACTTTCTTTAAGTGTTTTCTGTCCTATATATTTTGGGTACCGTTGAAGCATGGCTGGTCAACCATGGGGTTCAAGCGCTGCTCAGACCTGGAATCTTCTGGAGTATTTCTTCTAGTTCCTTTTTTAGGAACTGGGTTTTAGAGTTTTATTCAAACTATTCTGCCTTTTTATGGTCAGTGATAGCATTATTTGTTTTCATTAGATACATTAAATGCATATTTTCATTTTTCTGTTTTCATTCAGATTTTTTTCTGAGGATGCGGAATCTCATATGATTCACTTTGCTCTTCAGGACATAGTTAGAGGATCTTTTTTTCAAAAGCTCTTGATTCCTCACACAAGGGTCACCTTTTTTAGGTTTCCAGATAGTTTGTGTCACTGTCTTTGTCTCTATCAGACAAGGGACAATTTTATTGGGTTCCGTCTGTCGGTACCTTTAGTCTCTATTATTTCCTTCAGTTGCTATATATGCATAGAAGTTTTAGGTCTTATGGCCACAGCATTGGATTCAATTCCCTTTGCTCATTTTCAATAAGAAAGAACCTTTCCAGTCTTTTATGAGTGTTGTTTCTTCAAGAACATGGTTGGAGGATCAATTTACCAAAAAGTTTGTTGATTCCTCAGACAAGGGTAACCTTTTTAGGTTTCCAGATAGATTCAGTGTCCATGACTCTGTCTCTGACGGACAAGAGACGTCTGAAATTGGTTTCAGCTTGTCGAAACTTCAGTCTCAATGCATGGAAATTCTAGGTTGCGACCTCTTCAGCTCTGTATGCTGAACCAGTGGTGCAGGGATTATACAAAGATATCTCATTTAATATCTTTAAAACCGATTGTTCGACACTCTCTGACGTGGTGGACAGACCACCATCGTTTAGTTCAGGGGGCTTCTTTTTGTTCTTCCAACCTGGACTGTGATCTCAACAGATGCAAGTCTGACAGGTTGGGGAGCTGTATGAGGGTTTCTGACAGCACAAGGGGTTTGGGAATCTCAGGAGGCGAGATTACCAATCAACATTTTGAAACTCCGTGCAATTTTCAGAGCTCTTCTGTCGTGGCCTCTTCTAAAGAGAGAGTCGTTCATTTGTTTCCAGACGAACAATGTCACAACCGTGGCATATGTCAATCATCAAGGAGGGACTCACAGTCCTCTGGCTATGAAAGAAGTATCTCGAATACTTGTATGGGCGGAATCCAGCTCCTGTCTAATTTCTGTGGTTCATATCCCAGGTATAGACAATTGGGAAGCGGATTATCTCAGTCGCCAAACGCTACATCTGGGCGAATGGTCTCTTCACCCAGAGGTATTTCTTCAGATTGTTCAAATATGGGGACTTCCAGAAATAGATCTGATGGCTTCTCATCTAAACAAGAAGCTTCCCAGGTATCTGTCCAGATCCAGGGATCCTCAGGCGGAAGCAGTGGATGCATTGTCACTTCCTTGGAAGTATCATCCTGCTTATATCTTTCCGCCTCTAGTTCTTCTTCCAAGAGTGATTTCCAAGATTCTAAAGGAGCGTTCGTTTATTCTGCTGGTGGCTCCAGCATGGTCTCACAGGTTTTGGTATGCGGATCTTGTCCGGATGGCTACTTGCCAACCGTGGACTCTTCCATTAAGACTAGACCTTCTATCGCAAGGTCCTTTTTTCCATCAGGATCTCAAATCCTTAAATTTGAAGGTATGGAAATTGAACGCTTGATTCTCAGTCATAGAGGTTTCTCTGACTCTGCAATTAATACTATGTTACAGGCTTGTAAATCTGTATCTAGGATGATATATTATCGAGTCTGGAAGACTTACATTTCTTGGTATTTTTCTCATAATTTTTCTTGGCATTCTTTTAGAATTCCTAGAATTTTACAGTTTCTTCAGGATGGTTTGGATAAAGGTTTGTCTGCAAGTTCCTTGAAAGGACAAATCTTTGCTCTTTCTGTTCTTTTTCACAGACAGATTGCTAGTCTTCCTGATATTCATTGTTTTGTACAAGCTTTGGTTCGTATAAAACCTGTTATTAAGTCAATTTCTCCTCCTTGGAGTTTGAATTTGGCTCTAGGGGCTCTTCAAGCTCCTCCGTTTGAACCTATGCATTCGCTGGATATTAAATTACTTTCTTGGAAAGTTTTATTTCTTTTGGCCATCTCTTCTGCTAGAAGAGTTTCTGAATTATCTGCTCTTTCTTGTGAGTCTCCTTTTCTGATTTTTCATCAGGATAAGGCGGTGTTGCGAACTTCATTTAAATTTTTACCTAAGGTTGTGAATTCTAACAACATTAGTAGAGAAATTGTGGTTCCTTCATTATGTCCTAATCCTAAGAACTCTAAGGAAAGATCGTTACATTCTTTGGATGTAGTTAGAGCTTTGAAATATTATGTTGAAGCTACTAAAGATTTCCGAAAGACTTCTAGTCTATTTGTTATCTTTTCTGGTTCTAGGAAAGGTCAGAAGGCTTCTGCCATTTCTTTGTCATCTTGGTTAAAGTCTTTGATTCATCATGCTTATGTTGAGTCGGGTAGAACTCCGCCTCAACGGATTACAGCTCATTCGACTAGGTCAGTCTCTACTTCTTGGGCATTTCGGAATGAAGCTTCGGTTGATCAGATTTGCAAAGCAGCAACTTGGTCTTCTTTGCATACTTTTACTAAATTCTACCATTTTGATGTGTTTTCTTCCTCTGAAGCAGTCTTTGGTAGAAAAGTACTTCAGGCAGCTGTTTCAGTTTGATTCTTCTGATTATAATTTCAGTTTTTTTCATTATAAGATTTAAACTATGTTTTGGGTGTGGATTATTTTTCAGCGGAATTGGCTGTCTTTATTTTATCCCTCCCTCTCTAGTGACTCTTGCGTGGAAGATCCACATCTTGGGTATTCATGATCCCATACTTCACTAGCTCATGGACTCTTGCTAATTACATGAAAGAAAACATAATTTATGTAAGAACTTACCTGATAAATTCATTTCTTTCATATTAGCAAGAGTCCATGCGGCCCACCCTTTTTGCGGTGGTTATGATTTTTTTGCATAAAGCACAATTATTCCAATTCCTTATTTTTTATGCTTTCGCACTTTTTTTCTTATCACCCCACTTCTTGGCTATTCGTTAAACTGATTTGTGGGTGTGGTGAGGGGTGTATTTATAGGCATTTTGAGGTTTGGGAAACTTTGCCCCTCCTGGTAGGAATGTATATCCCATACGTCACTAGCTCATGGACTCTTGCTAATATGAAAGAAATGAATTTATCAGGTAAGTTCTTACATAAATTATGTTTTTCCCCACGATTTTTGTGCAACAATGTTAAATTTTCTCTCTGGTTAACAGAGGTGGAAAGACTTTTGTAGCTTTAATATTGATTATTTTAATCAAATTGAATACAGCAAATCATGTCCGTCCAACATTTGATAAATTGGCCCCTAAGACTTTTGCTATCCTTATTTTTTAGAAAATCCTAAACTCTGTCGGCTAGATTTAGAGTTTTGTCGGTAAAGACCCGCGTAGCTAACGCTGCTTTTTTTCCCAGCGCACCCTTAAAACAATGCTGGTATTTAGAGTTGTCTGAGGGGCTGCGTTAGGCTCAGAAAAGGGTTCGTTGAGCCTAATTTAGCTCCACTTCAACCATCAATACCAGCGTTGCTTACGGTAGCGGTAATCTGGAAAAACGTGCTCGTGCACGATATCCCCATAGGAAACAATGGGGCAGTTTGGGCTGAAAAAAAACCTAACACCTGCAAAAAAGCAGCGTTCAGCTCCTAGCGTAGCCCCATTGTTTCCTATGGGGAAACACTCTCTAAGTCAACACCCTAACATGAACCCCGAATCTAAACACCCCTAATCTTACACTTATTAACCCCTAATCTGCCGCCCCCGCTATCGCTGACACCTGCATTATACTATTAACCCCTAATCTGCCGCTCCGGACACACCCGCAACCTACATTATCCCTATGAACCCCTAATCTGCTGCCCCTAACATCGCCGACCCCTATATTATATTTATTAACCCCTAATCTGCCGACCGGACCTCGCGGCCACTATAATAAATGTATTAACCCCTTAACCGCCGCACTCCCGCCTTGCAAACACTATAATAAATTTTATTAACCCCTAATCTGCCCTCCCTAACATCGCCGCCACCTACCTACAATTATTAACCCCTAATCTCCCGCCCGCACCGTCGCCGCTACTATAATAAAATTATTAACCCCTAAACCTAACTCTAACCCTAACACCCCCCTAAATTAAATATAATTTAAATTAAACGAAATAATATTCCTAAAATTAAATAAATTATTTATATTTAAAACTAAATACTTACCTATAAAATAAACCCTAATATAGCTACAATATAAATAATAATTAAATTGTATCTATTTTAGGATTTATATTTATTTTACAGGCAACTTTGTATTTATTTTAACTAGGTACAATAGCTATTAAATAGTTAATAACTATTTAATAGCTACCTAGTTAAAATAAGTACAAAATTACCTGTAAAATAAATCCTAACCTAAGTTACAATTAAACCTAACACTACACTATCATTAAATTAATTAAATAAATTACCTACAATTAGCTAAACTAAAATACAAATAAAAAACTATTCTATAATACAAAACCCCCCCATTAAATTACAAAAAATAAAAAAATATTACAAGAAGTTTAATCTAATTACACCTAATCTAAGCCCCCTAATAAAATAAAAAAGCCCCCCAAAATAAAAAAAATCCCTACCCTATTCTAAATTACAAAAGTAATCAGCTCTATTACCAGCCCTTAAAAGGGCTTTTTGCGGGGCATGGCCCCAAAGTAATCAGCTCTTTTACCTGTAAAAAAAAATACAAGACCCCCCCAACATTACAACCCTCCACCCACACACCCCTATTTTAACCCACCCAAACCCCCCTTAAAAAAACCTATCACTAACCCCCTGAAGATCTCCCTACCTTGAGTCGTCTTCACTCAGCCAAGCCAAAGTCTTCATCCAATCCGGGCGATGTGGTCCTCCATCCGGTAGAAGTCTTGATCCAAGCGGCAAAGAAGAGGTCCTCCATCCGGGCGAAGTCTTGATCCAAGCGGCAAAGAAGAGGTCTTCCATCCGGGCGATGTCTTCTTCCAAGCGGCATCTTCTATCTTCTTTCTTCCGGATCCATCTTCATCCCGCCGACGCGGGACATCCTCCTTCCCCGATGGACTAACGACGAATGAAGGTTCCTTTAAGGGATGTCATCCAAGATGGCGTCCCTCGAATTCCGATTGGCTGATAGGATTCTATCAGCCAATCGGAATTAAGGTAGGAAATATCTGATTGGCTGATTCAATCAGCCAATCAGATTGAAGTTCAATCCGATTGGCTGATCCAATCAGCCAATCAGATTGAGCTTGCATTCTATTGGCTGTTCCAATCAGCCAATAGAATGCAAGCTCAAACTGATTGGCTGATTGAATCAGCCAATCAGATTTTTCATACCTTAATTCCGATTGGCTGATAGAATCCTATCAGCAAATCGGAATTCGAGGGACGCCATCTTGGATGACGTCCCTTAAAGGAACCTTCATTCGTCGTTAGTCCGTCGGGGAAGGAGGATGTTCCGCGTTGGCGGGATGAAGATGGATCCGGAAGACAGAAGATAGAAGATGCCGTTAATAGCCCTTTTAAGGGCTGGTAATAGAGCTGATTACTTTTGTAATTTAGAATAGGGTAGAGAATTTTTTTATTTTGGGGGGCTTTTTTATTTTATTAGGGGGCTTAGATTAGGTGTAATTAGATTAAACTTCTTGTAATATTTTTTTATTTTTTGTAATTTAGTGTTTTTTTTTTTGTATTATAGAATAGTTTATTTAATTGTATTTTAGTTTAGCTAATTGTAGGTAATTTATTTAATTAATTTAATGATAGTGTAGTGTTAGGTTTAATTATAACTTAGGTTAGGATTTATTTTACAGGTAATTTTGTAATTATTTTAACTAGGTAGCTATTAAATAGTTATTAACTATTTAATAGCTATTGTACCTAGTTAAAATAAATACAAAGTTGCCTGTAAAATAAATATAAATCCTAAAATATCTACAATGTAACTATTAGTTATATTGTAGCTATATTAGGCTTTATTTTATAGGTAAGTATTTAGTTTTAAATAGGATTAATTTTTTTAAATTTAGGAATATTATTTCGTTTAATTTAAATTATATTTATGTCAGGGGGTGTTAGAGTTAGGTTTAGTTAGGGGTTAATAATTGTAGGTAGGTGGCGGCGATGTTAGGGAGGGCAGATTAGGGGTTAATACTATTTATTCTAGTGTTTGCGAGGCGGGAGTGCGGCGGTTTAGGGGTTAATACATTTATTATAGTGGTGGCGAGGTCCGGTCGGCAGATTAGGGGTCAATACCAGGCAATCCCTCTCTGAACGAGAGAAACAGCAAAACCCTAGACGTACATTTCGTAATTCTTTTATTAGAAAAATAATCATATATGCATATATACAAAATAAAATCATAATAACAAATGCAAACAAAATAACAAAATATTGACCCAAATTTTTGTCATCAGAAAAAAATCAAAATACAAACATTAAACTTAAATAATCACACAAAATAAAATTAAACATATTTCAAATACAGACAAAAACAAACTGGAGGGAAAAAAAAAAAACTAAATAATCCAATCCTTCCACTTCTTTGTCTTCCAGATGCCTTCAGAATCTAATTCCCCATATCGCCTCCTATCAAAAGAAAAATACAAAAACAACTTCCCACGGATCATACCCACACAATTACCTACAGTAACTACCTCTTTCTTAAAAATCAAAATATTACGCACATCCCACAACACCTCCTTCACACAACATGCCAACAACCATATCAATCTTGCTTTCTCTTTTTCTACACCACTTCCACACAAACCATACATCATCATATTAAAAGTAAAAAACTGCACTCCAGTCAAACCCTTAATCATCCTTTTCAAACTTCTCCAAACATCCCTAGCATACTCACAATTCCAAAACAAATGAATAACACTCTCGCTTTGAAAACAACCATCTCTAGGACACACTTCTGAAGCCACTAAACGACGCATTCTCTGAAAATCCCTTCTTGGCAAACACTTATGCACACTCATCCAACTAATATCTTTCTGCCTATTCATCAAATACTTATTACACACATTTTTCCATACCAACACACATTCATTTTCATTCAAACCCCCAATCAACTCAAGACCTTCCTTCTTCTCCAACATTTTCAACACCATTCTGTTTGCACACCACATCTCCCTACTAACATTCTCCAAACCATATTTTTTAATCCAACATTCCACCCTTACATAAAACCACGGAACAGCAAAACATACCGGTTTCTTTCTATCAATCTCAAATAAACCATATCGTCTTAAAACATTTCCACAAGCATACTTTACCATACAACCAGCCATGCTATCCTTACCACTCAGAACCACACACCTACTAACATATTTCACAGCCAAAAATCTCTCCACATTTGGAAAACCCTTACCATCAACATTCTTACTCTTAATAACAACATCTCTTTTCAAACGCTCCATACCAGAACTCCAGAAAAAAGAAAACAACACTCTCAAAATTCTCCGAAAAATCCTCTCAGGTGGCGGAAAAACTAACGCCAAATATAACATAATAGGGATCAAAACCGATTTAATAACTAACATTTTTCCTTCCAAAGATAAAGTCCTTAAAGACCAAAACTGAAGTTTTCAACTCACTTTATCAAAAACATTTTCCCAACTTTCCAAGCCTTTCAAATCCACATCAAATTTCACACCCAACACCTCAATTGCACCTTCATAACTTTACACTTATTCCAATTAACTCTGAAACCACTTGCCATACAAAAACATTAAACTAAAGTTTTCACCCTCCTCAAACCAGCCTGAGTCTCACATACCACACTCACATCATCCATATACCCAATCACTTTTAAACACCTTCCATTACTACCAGAAACACTCACACCTCTAACTAATTTATCCTTCCTCAAACTAGTTAATAATGGCTCAATGACACATACAAATAACACAGGAGACAAAGGACATCCTTGACGCACTCCAGATTTAACACAAAATTCCTCAGTCAAAAAACCATTAACCTGGACTTGACTCACAATATCACTATACAAACATTTAAACCATCCAATAATCTTACCAGAAAAACCTAAACGTTCTAAAACATGAAACATAAAATCATGCACTACCCTATCATACGCTTTTTCAAAATCCACAATAGCAACAGCAACAGACCTCATCCTCTCCCTCACATACCACAGTACATCACGTAGTAACAACAAACTTTCAGAAATCTGACGCCCAGGAACAGCACACACTTGCTCTTCACCCACAACCTTACCAATCACTCCACGCATTCTATTTGCCAACACCTTTGCAATAACCTTATAGTCAACATTCAACAACGTAATCGGCCTCCAATTCCTCAAATCTCTCTTATCACCCTTTTTAAATAACAAAACAATCAAACTTTTCCTCATTGAAACAGGCAAAACATTCATTCTAAAAACAAACTTACAAACATCCAACATATCCACCCCAATCAAATTCCAAAAACAAGTATAAAATTCAACAGGCAAACCATCACAACCAGGTACCTTCCCATTCTTAAAACTCCTAACAACCTCTGCAATCTCATCCAAACTTAGATCCCTTTCTAACAAATTATTATCATATTTTTCCAACTTAACCTCAATGTTTTCCAACAACTCATTTTCCAATAAAACATCTCTTGTTTTTTCTTTATACAGCTCACTGTAAAACTCATGAACTTCATGCAAAACACCATCCGTACCATTAACTTCACACTCAACCTTATCAAAAACACTAACAAAACTAGTCTTTCCTTCAAAAGCTTTCTTAAAAAAATATTTACTACAAGACTTATCCTTTTCCATTTTCTCCAATCTTGCCATAAAAACAATTTTCTTTCCTTTTTCATGCATACACTTTTTAATTATCTTTCTTACTTCAGCAATTTCCTCATGCACATCAATACCACAATTTCTCAATTCATACAAATACAACAACCTCAGATACCATTTATCATACAACTCCCTTTCCATTCTAGCTTTCTCACAGCCTTTCTTAAAAAAAAATCTCTTTATTTCCACCTTCAACCATTCCCACCACATAAGCACATTACTAAAATCACATTTTCTTTCACGCCACCTTTCATACATCCAAACAAACTGACGCTTAAACTTCTCATCTTCTAACAAAACCTCATTCAGTTTCCAAACACCCTTACCATACTTGATCTTCAAATCACAATTCACCTTACACATCAAAAGGGCATGATCCGTAAAGGGCATCCGCTTTAAAGAAAAATCATCAACACATAAAAATTTAGATAAAAAACAAAAATCAATTCGAGCTTTTATCCCACCACTATCACTAAAGAAAGTAAAACCCTCCCCTGAAAAAGAAACAGACCTGAAGGCATCCTTCAAACCGAAAGATTTAAGCAAATCAAGTAAAAACTTCCCTGAGCTATCCACCCTAAAATCACTCCCACCCTCTCTGTCCCCATTCTTAATAATACAATTAAAATCCCCAACCAAAAAAGTTGGCTCTCGACCTGGCAGAAAAAACTTTAAAGTTTCAAAATTAGGCAAACGTTCTACCCTATTTGGAGAAGCATATACATTAAACAAACGAAAAACAGTCCCACAAAAACTAAAACTAACCAAAAGTACCCGACCTGGGACAATATGAACTACATTAAGGATAGAAAAACTAAACCCCTTAAACAAAACTCCCACCCCCCCATTCCTATCAGAAGAACAAGACCATACTTTAGGACCATATTCCCAGTCAGCACATTTAGGATGTTCAGAGAGACCACATTCCTGCAAACAAAAAATATTAGCAGAACATACAGATAATAATTTAAAAATTGCAGCTCTCCTTGCTATAGTTGTCATACACCTGACATTAAGGGAAGAAATGGTCAGAAACATCACAAAAATAAATTAAAGAAAAACAAAAAAAGAAATAACATCAGGACTTCTTCTTTCCTTTCTTTTTCTTAGGACTCAGAGGAGATCCTTTAAATCTGCCTCTGTGACATTCCGACCTCCTAGGCTCCTCCTTGCCAGCCTCATAACCAGTAACTTCAGCAAGTTGGTTCACATCTCTTTTATCTAGATAACCAACAGAAGAGGCATCAGAAAAGTCACCTATACACTGGCTTGAGTCAGAAGGAACGTCTTTAGTAGAGACAGAAGGAAACTCTGAAATTAAAGAGTCAGCATCACTTGTAGTATCTGGATCTGCACCCTTAACTACTGGAAGATTCAAATCAGGACTCTCCCATCCATCAGAATCCGCATCTATTTTTCGCTTGGAGGCAGATTTTTACCCTTCAGTGTCCATATCCTCCTCAGAACTAGAGGACACAACAGCAGACCAATCAATGTTCTCCCCTTCACCAAGAACAGCATCAGGAGCAGCATCACAAGATGATTCAGTGAAGGAAAAATTCTCTGTCCCAGGAACAGCAACAGTATCATCCACAGAATTGGGCAACAGGGCTTCAAGAACATCTGAAGCAGCTATCACATTAGATGTAGCAAGATCCACTTCCTGAAGATGAGATTGGGCTTCCTCCACCTTCTCAGCCACAGGAACCACCACAAGAGCATCAGACACCTCTCCGACAGGGACCCCAAATGCAGATTTCTTGCACAAAAGAGGTAATATAGAGTTCAATGCCTCATCAGAGACCTCCTCCTCATTCACAGATGGCTAAACTGCAACTGAAGATGTTTTTTTTGCCACATCAGCATAGGAAGGCTTCACTCTATCAAGCCCCTGCAACATCATCAAAGGACACATCCTGCACAGATGACTTGAAGAACCACACAGGTCACAGGTCCGGCGTTTACTACAGTGGGCAACAAGATGATCCTCCTCACCGCAATTTCGACATCTGGCACCTGGGCAATTTTCAGCAATGTGACCAAACAGGTTGCAACTACGGCAAAAAATAGGCATGTCATCATAGTATAGGAAACCTCTATTTCCACCAATGGCGAAAGTCTGTGGAGGGTGTTTCTTTCCACCTAATTCATCAGGCACAAACCGCACCCAGAAGCTGCGCTTTCCATTGAAAGTCCCAAACTGATTCTTCTGCTTGCTAACTCCTTGAACATCATCAAAGTAGCGACAAAGAAACAGACAAATTTCCACATCAGAGACCCAAGGGTTGTACATATGTACTGTCACCGGGATTCTTCTCTCCCTCTGCACACAGGCAACAAATTTCATGCCAACCAACTCTGGAGCAGCAGCCATATCAATAGTCCGTTGATAGCAGGTCTGTAAATAATGCTCATCGGTGAAAGCCACATCAAAAATCCCTCTTGAAGGGAATGACTGAACACAATGCAAACTTGCTCTTGGCATCTTCAAAACACCCTCCAAAACCACCTGCTGGACATGAGCCAAACCAATCTTCTCTCGAAAGTCCTCAGAAATCAACACCCGAAGTGTATGGGGAACATTTGGCACATTGGTAGCCATATTTGCCCTATTGCCTCTTTAGGCTGGATTTCAGAGCGCCCCGCACAAAAGCAGCATGTGGCTGAAGTCCAGGGATGATGCCACAAGGCCAAGGGGACGGCCCTACTACCCAGTTGCTCTACGCCTAAGGAGAAGCCACCCCTCCAATAGCAGCAGGAGCCTAAACCCCAAAGGGAAAGGACCCCAGGCCGAAGGAGCAGGTCTCCAGGCAGCAAACCAAGACAAAGACCAAGCACAGAAAACTGCACTTGATCCAAGCCAAAGGCCCGAGAAGCAACCTCAGCTGATCATTTCGGCCTATTGTGGGCCTCGTCAGTGAGGTGCAGCCATATCCCTCTAGGCACACTAAGCAACGGGTCCACGTCTGGATTCCCGCATCACACTTAGGGAGACTTCCCCAAATGTCATGATTTGCATAAATTAAAAGAGAGAAGCGCTCAACCTGAGAACGAACAATAGCATAATAGCTTGTTCTATGGCTAGTTACCACCCAAGAAGCAGAGTTTTTTTGCTCAACATGTGCCTTTCACAGAGAAGAACTTTCCTGAAGCATATCAGTCTGATCCTGACATTACAGTACAGTCCAGCCCCGAAATACCAGGCAATCCCTCTCTGAACAAGAGAAACAGCAAAACCCCAGAAGTACGTTTCGGCCTATTGTGGGCCTCGTCAGCGAGGTGAAGCCATATCCCTCTAGGCACACTAAGCAACGGGTCCACGTCTGGCTTCCCGCATCACACTTAGGGAGACTTCCCCAAATGGCATAATTTACATAAATAAAAAGAGAGAAGCGCTCAACCTGAGAACGAACAATAGCATAATAGCTTGTTCTATGGCTAGTTACCACCCAAGAAGCAGCCTCTTTTTGCTCAACATGTGCCTTTCACAGAGAAGAACTTTCCTGAAGCATATCAGTCTGATCCTGACATTACAGTACAGTCCAGCCCCGAAATACCAGGCAATCCCTCTCTGAACGAGAGAACCAGCAAAACCCCAGACGTATGTTTCGGCCTATTGTGGGAAGCCATATCCCTCTAGGCACACTGAGCAACGGGTCCACGTCTGGCTTCCCGCATCACACTTAGGGAGACTTCCCCAGATGTCATAATTTGCAAAAATAAAAAGAGAGAAGCTGTCAGGATTCCTGCTCTGATGTCACTAAACACCTCCCAACTTCCCTTCTTAACACCTGTGCACCTTTCACCTGGTGCTTAGGATTTTGTCTAGGAGAGTGTATACTACTAGATCCTAAGCTCCTTCTCTACAAATTTGAATCCCTGTTCCAGAGTTATTTATCCAGATAATAGCTGAGACCAAGTGAAAAGATTACTCTGTCCGGATTGGAATATTTCTACATCCTATGCCCCATTCAATCTATTAACAGCTTAGTTGTACTTAGAGATCACAACTAGGAAAAACTAACAGGCAGCTACTTCCGGTTTCGATGAAACCGCTGCGTCTCATACCTGCTACTCCAGCATTAACACTCACATCTCCTGAGGAACTTGAACAAAGGTAAACTAGCTACCAACATCCAGCTTGCTACTAAAGACCACTCACCTCGAATCCACAGTCCCCTAACTTTGAATGCGCTATACGCTACACGCCCCCAGTGACGTCATCCATCAATCAAAATGCTGTTACACTAATACAGCTCAACATCGGATACAGAGTTGCCGAATAATTTCACACTCATACCTCAGTTTGTTTCATATGTCGAGCACCTTATGCTAAATTATCAAGGAGCATTAACACCTGTACATAATACTTCAGCCAGATATACAGACTCATTTCTGTTGCTCAATTAAATTTCAGTTAATTGCAATAACTAAGCTACTTGTATTAATAACACAAGCATCAAATCATCTCATTCCAAGTAATACACTGTCACACTCCACAACTCTCTAAAATCCATAGGAGTTGTAAAACTGACAGTGTTACAAACAAATTATTTAAAGGTACAGTACACATTTTGTCTGTAGCTGAGATCCATTTGAAACCTAAGTTTCACTATCTTTCTAAGGTGACTGAACGAACGAACAATAGCATAATAGCTTGTTCTATGGCTAGAAACCACCCAAGAAGCAGCATCTTTTTGTTCAACATGTGCCTTTCACAGAGAAGAACTTTCCTGAAGCATATTAGTCTGATCCTGACATTACAGTACAGTCCAGCCCCGAAATACCAGGCAATCCCTCTCTGAACGAGAGAAACAGCAAAACCCCAGATGTATGTTTAGGCCTATTGTGGGCCTTGTCAGTGAGGTGCAGCCATATCCCTCTAGGCACACTGAGCAACAGGTTCACGTCTGGCTTCCCGCATCACACTTAGGTAGACTTCCCCAAATGTCATAATTTTCATAAATAAAAAGAGAGAAGCACTCAAACTGAGAACGAACAATAGCATAATAGCTTTTTCTATGGCTAGTTACCACCCAAGAAGCAGCCTCTTTTTGCTCAACATGTGTCTTTCACAGAGAAGAACTTTCCTGAAGCATATCAGTCTGATCCTGACATTACAGTCCAGCCCCGAAATACCAGGCAATCCCTCTCTGAATGAGAGAAACAGCAAAACCCCAGATGTACATTTTGGCCTATTGTGGGCCTCGTCAGTGAGGTGCAGCCATATCCATCTAGACACACTGAGCAATGGGTCCACGCCTGGCTTCCCGCATCACACTTAGGGATACTTCCCCAAATGTCATAATTTTGACACTTGGGGAAGTCTCCCTAAGTGTGGTGTTTAGGGGTTAATACATTTATTATAGTGGTGGCGAGGTCCGGTCGGCAGATTAGGGGTCAATACCAGGCAATCCCTCTCTGAACGAGAGAAACAGCAAAACCCTAGACGTACATTTCGTAATTCTTTTATTAGAAAAATAATCATATATGCATATATACAAAATAAAATCATAATAACAAATGCAAACAAAATAACAAAATATTGACCCAAATTTTTGTCATCAGAAAAAAATCAAAATACAAACATTAAACTTAAATAATCACACAAAATAAAATTAAACATATTTCAAATACAGACAAAAACAAACTGGAGGGAAAAAAAAAACTAAATAATCCAATCCTTCCACTTCTTTGTCTTCCAGATGCCTTCAGAATCTAATTCCCCATATCGCCTCCTATCAAAAGAAAAATACAAAAACAACTTCCCACGGATCATACCCACACAATTACCTACAGTAACTACCTCTTTCTTAAAAATCAAAATATTACGCACATCCCACAACACCTCCTTCACACAACATGCCAACAACCATATCAATCTTGCTTTCTCTTTTTCTACACCACTTCCACACAAACCATACATCATCATATTAAAAGTAAAAAACTGCACTCCAGTCAAACCCTTAATCATCCTTTTCAAACTTCTCCAAACATCCCTAGCATACTCACAATTCCAAAACAAATGAATAACACTCTCGCTTTGAAAACAACCATCTCTAGGACACACTTCTGAAGCCACTAAACGACGCATTCTCTGAAAATCCCTTCTTGGCAAACACTTATGCACACTCATCCAACTAATATCTTTCTGCCTATTCATCAAATACTTATTACACACATTTTTCCATACCAACACACATTCATTTTCATTCAAACCCCCAATCAACTCAAGACCTTCCTTCTTCTCCAACATTTTCAACACCATTCTGTTTGCACACCACATCTCCCTACTAACATTCTCCAAACCATATTTTTTAATCCAACATTCCACCCTTACATAAAACCACGGAACAGCAAAACATACCGGTTTCTTTCTATCAATCTCAAATAAACCATATCGTCTTAAAACATTTCCACAAGCATACTTTACCATACAACCAGCCATGCTATCCTTACCACTCAGAACCACACACCTACTAACATATTTCACAGCCAAAAATCTCTCCACATTTGGAAAACCCTTACCATCAACATTCTTACTCTTAATAACAACATCTCTTTTCAAACGCTCCATACCAGAACTCCAGAAAAAAGAAAACAACACTCTCAAAATTCTCCGAAAAATCCTCTCAGGTGGCGGAAAAACTAACGCCAAATATAACATAATAGGGATCAAAACCGATTTAATAACTAACATTTTTCCTTCCAAAGATAAAGTCCTTAAAGACCAAAACTGAAGTTTTCAACTCACTTTATCAAAAACATTTTCCCAACTTTCCAAGCCTTTCAAATCCACATCAAATTTCACACCCAACACCTCAATTGCACCTTCATAACTTTACACTTATTCCAATTAACTCTGAAACCACTTGCCATACAAAAACATTAAACTAAAGTTTTCACCCTCCTCAAACCAGCCTGAGTCTCACATACCACACTCACATCATCCATATACCCAATCACTTTTAAACACCTTCCATTACTACCAGAAACACTCACACCTCTAACTAATTTATCCTTCCTCAAACTAGTTAATAATGGCTCAATGACACATACAAATAACACAGGAGACAAAGGACATCCTTGACGCACTCCAGATTTAACACAAAATTCCTCAGTCAAAAAACCATTAACCTGGACTTGACTCACAATATCACTATACAAACATTTAAACCATCCAATAATCTTACCAGAAAAACCTAAACGTTCTAAAACATGAAACATAAAATCATGCACTACCCTATCATACGCTTTTTCAAAATCCACAATAGCAACAGCAACAGACCTCATCCTCTCCCTCACATACCACAGTACATCACGTAGTAACAACAAACTTTCAGAAATCTGACGCCCAGGAACAGCACACACTTGCTCTTCACCCACAACCTTACCAATCACTCCACGCATTCTATTTGCCAACACCTTTGCAATAACCTTATAGTCAACATTCAACAACGTAATCGGCCTCCAATTCCTCAAATCTCTCTTATCACCCTTTTTAAATAACAAAACAATCAAACTTTTCCTCATTGAAACAGGCAAAACATTCATTCTAAAAACAAACTTACAAACATCCAACATATCCACCCCAATCAAATTCCAAAAACAAGTATAAAATTCAACAGGCAAACCATCACAACCAGGTACCTTCCCATTCTTAAAACTCCTAACAACCTCTGCAATCTCATCCAAACTTAGATCCCTTTCTAACAAATTATTATCATATTTTTCCAACTTAACCTCAATGTTTTCCAACAACTCATTTTCCAATAAAACATCTCTTGTTTTTTCTTTATACAGCTCACTGTAAAACTCATGAACTTCATGCAAAACACCATCCATACCATTAACTTCACACTCAACCTTATCAAAAACACTAACAAAACTAGTCTTTCCTTCAAAAGCTTTCTTAAAAAAATATTTACTACAAGACTTATCCTTTTCCATTTTCTCCAATCTTGCCATAAAAACAATTTTCTTTCCTTTTTCATGCATACACTTTTTAATTATCTTTCTTACTTCAGCAATTTCCTCATGCACATCAATACCACAATTTCTCAATTCATACAAATACAACAACCTCAGATACCATTTATCATACAACTCCCTTTCCATTCTAGCTTTCTCACAGCCTTTCTTAAAAAAAAATCTCTTTATTTCCACCTTCAACCATTCCCACCACATAAGCACATTACTAAAATCACATTTTCTTTCACGCCACCTTTCATACATCCAAACAAACTGACGCTTAAACTTCTCATCTTCTAACAAAACCTCATTCAGTTTCCAAACACCCTTACCATACTTGATCTTCAAATCACAATTCACCTTACACATCAAAAGGGCATGATCCGTAAAGGGCATCCGCTTTAAAGAAAAATCATCAACACATAAAAATTTAGATAAAAAACAAAAATCAATTCGAGCTTTTATCCCACCACTATCACTAAAGAAAGTAAAACCCTCCCCTGAAAAAGAAACAGACCTGAAGGCATCCTTCAAACCGAAAGATTTAAGCAAATCAAGTAAAAACTTCCCTGAGCTATCCACCCTAAAATCACTCCCACCCTCTCTGTCCCCATTCTTAATAATACAATTAAAATCCCCAACCAAAAAAGTTGGCTCTCGACCTGGCAGAAAAAACTTTAAAGTTTCAAAATTAGGCAAACGTTCTACCCTATTTGGAGAAGCATATACATTAAACAAACGAAAAACAGTCCCACAAAAACTAAAACTAACCAAAAGTACCCGACCTGGGACAATATGAACTACATTAAGGATAGAAAAACTAAACCCCTTAAACAAAACTCCCACCCCCCCATTCCTATCAGAAGAACAAGACCATACTTTAGGACCATATTCCCAGTCAGCACATTTAGGATGTTCAGAGAGACCACATTCCTGCAAACAAAAAATATTAGCAGAACATACAGATAATAATTTAAAAATTGCAGCTCTCCTTGCTATAGTTGTCATACACCTGACATTAAGGGAAGAAATGGTCAGAAACATCACAAAAATAAATTAAAGAAAAACAAAAAAAGAAATAACATCAGGACTTCTTCTTTCCTTTCTTTTTCTTAGGACTCAAAGGAGATCCTTTAAATCTGCCTCTGTGACATTCCGACCTCCTAGGCTCCTCCTTGCCAGCCTCATAACCAGTAACTTCAGCAAGTTGGTTCACATCTCTTTTATCTAGATAACCAACAGAAGAGGCATCAGAAAAGTCACCTATACACTGGCTTGAGTCAGAAGGAACGTCTTTAGTAGAGACAGAAGGAAACTCTGAAATTAAAGAGTCAGCATCACTTGTAGTATCTGGATCTGCACCCTTAACTACTGGAAGATTCAAATCAGGACTCTCCCATCCATCAGAATCCGCATCTATTTTTCGCTTGGAGGCAGATTTTTACCCTTCAGTGTCCATATCCTCCTCAGAACTAGAGGACACAACAGCAGACCAATCAATGTTCTCCCCTTCACCAAGAACAGCATCAGGAGCAGCATCACAAGATGATTCAGTGAAGGAAAAATTCTCTGTCCCAGGAACAGCAACAGTATCATCCACAGAATTGGGCAACAGGGCTTCAAGAACATCTGAAGCAGCTATCACATTAGATGTAGCAAGATCCACTTCCTGAAGATGAGATTGGGCTTCCTCCACCTTCTCAGCCACAGGAACCACCACAAGAGCATCAGACACCTCTCCGACAGGGACCCCAAATGCAGATTTCTTGCACAAAAGAGGTAATATAGAGTTCAATGCCTCATCAGAGACCTCCTCCTCATTCACAGATGGCTAAACTGCAACTGAAGATGTTTTTTTTGCCACATCAGCATAGGAAGGCTTCACTCTATCAAGCCCCTGCAACATCATCAAAGGACACATCCTGCACAGATGACTTGAAGAACCACACAGGTCACAGGTCCGGCGTTTACTACAGTGGGCAACAAGATGATCCTCCTCACCGCAATTTCGACATCTGGCACCTGGGCAATTTTCAGCAATGTGACCAAACAGGTTGCAACTACGGCAAAAAATAGGCATGTCATCATAGTATAGGAAACCTCTATTTCCACCAATGGCGAAAGTCTGTGGAGGGTGTTTCTTTCCACCTAATTCATCAGGCACAAACCGCACCCAGAAGCTGCGCTTTCCATTGAAAGTCCCAAACTGATTCTTCAGCTTGCTACCTCCTTGAACATCATCAAAGTAGCGACAAAGAAACAGACGAATTTCCACATCAGTGACCCAAGGGTTGTACATATGTACTGTCACCGGGATTCTTCTCTCCCTCTGCACACAGGCAACAAATTTCATGCCAACCAACTCTGGAGCAGCAGCCATATCAATAGTCCGTTGATAGCAGGTCTGTAAATAATGCTCATCGGTGAAAGCCACATCAAAAATCCCTCTTGAAGGGAATGACTGAACACAATGCAAACTTGCTCTTGGCATCTTCAAAACACCCTCCAAAACCACCTGCTGGACATGAGCCAAACCAATCTTCTCTCGAAAGTCCTCAGAAATCAACACCCGAAGTGTATGGGGAACATTTGGCACATTGGTAGCCATATTTGCCCTATTGCCTCTTTAGGCTGGATTTCAGAGCGTCCCCCCAAAAGCAGCATGTGGCTGAAGTCCAGGGACGATGCCACAAGGCCAAGGGGACGGCCCTACTACCCAGTTGCTCTACGCCTAAGGAGTAGCCACCCCCCCAATAGCAGCAGGAGCCCAAACCCCAAAGGGAAAGGACCCCAGGCCGAAGGAGCAGGTCTCCAGGCAGCAAACCAAGACCAAGACCAAGCACAGAAAACTGCACTTGATCCAAGCCAAAGGCCCGAGAAGGAACCTCAGCTGATCGTTTCGGCCTCCTATGGGCCTCGTCAGTGAGGTGCAGCCATATCCCTCTAGGCACACTAAGCAACGGGTCCACGTCTGGATTCCCGCATCACACTTAGGGAGACTTCCCCAAATGTCATGATTTGCATAAATTAAAAGAGAGAAGCGCTCAACCTGAGAACGAACAATAGCATAATAGCTTGTTCTATGGCTAGTTACCACCCAAGAAGCAGAGTTTTTTTGCTCAACATGTGCCTTTCACAGAGAAGAACTTTCCTGAAGCATATCAGTCTGATCCTGACATTACAGTACAGTCCAGCCCCGAAATACCAGGCAATCCCTCTCTGAACAAGAGAAACAGCAAAACCCCAGATGTACGTTTCGGCCTATTGTGGGCCTCGTCAGCGAGGTGAAGCCATATCCCTCTAGGCACACTAAGCAACGGGTCCACGTCTGGCTTCCCGCATCACACTTAGGGAGACTTCCCCAAATGGCATAATTTACATAAATAAAAAGAGAGAAGCGCTCAACCTGAGAACGAACAATAGCATAATAGCTTGTTCTATGGCTAGTTACCACCCAAGAAGCAGCCTCTTTTTGCTCAACATGTGCCTTTCACAGAGAAGAACTTTCCTGAAGCATATCAGTCTGATCCTGACATTACAGTACAGTCCAGCCCCGAAATACCAGGCAATCCCTCTCTGAACGAGAGAACCAGCAAAACCCCAGACGTATGTTTCGGCCTATTGTGGGAAGCCATATCCCTCTAGGCACACTGAGCAACGGGTCCACGTCTGGCTTCCCGCATCACACTTAGGGAGACTTCCCCAGATGTCATAATTTGCAAAAATAAAAAGAGAGAAGCTGTCAGGATTCCTGCTCTGATGTCACTAAACACCTCCCAACTTCCCTTCTTAACACCTGTGCACCTTTCACCTGGTGCTTAGGATTTTGTCTAGGAGAGTGTATACTACTAGATCCTAAGCTCCTTCTCTACAAATTTGAATCCCTGTTCCAGAGTTATTTATCCAGATAATAGCTGAGACCAAGTGAAAAGATTACTCTGTCCGGATTGGAATATTTCTACATCCTATGCCCCATTCAATCTATTAACAGCTTAGTTGTACTTAGAGATCACAACTAGGAAAAACTAACAGGCAGCTACTTCCGGTTTCGATGAAACCGCTGCGTCTCATACCTGCTACTCCAGCATTAACACTCACATCTCCTGAGGAACTTGAACAAAGGTAAACTAGCTACCAACATCCAGCTTGCTACTAAAGACCACTCACCTCGAATCCACAGTCCCCTAACTTTGAATGCGCTATACGCTACACGCCCCCAGTGACGTCATCCATCAATCAAAATGCTGTTACACTAATACAGCTCAACATCGGATACAGAGTTGCCGAATAATTTCACACTCATACCTCAGTTTGTTTCATATGTCGAGCACCTTATGCTAAATTATCAAGGAGCATTAACACCTGTACATAATACTTCAGCCAGATATACAGACTCATTTCTGTTGCTCAATTAAATTTCAGTTAATTGCAATAACTAAGCTACTTGTATTAATAACACAAGCATCAAATCATCTCATTCCAAGTAATACACTGTCACACTCCACAACTCTCTAAAATCCATAGGAGTTGTAAAACTGACAGTGTTACAAACAAATTATTTAAAGGTACAGTACACATTTTGTCTGTAGCTGAGATCCATTTGAAACCTAAGTTTCACTATCTTTCTAAGGTGACTGAACGAACGAACAATAGCATAATAGCTTGTTCTATGGCTAGAAACCACCCAAGAAGCAGCATCTTTTTGTTCAACATGTGCCTTTCACAGAGAAGAACTTTCCTGAAGCATATTAGTCTGATCCTGACATTACAGTACAGTCCAGCCCCGAAATACCAGGCAATCCCTCTCTGAACGAGAGAAACAGCAAAACCCCAGATGTATGTTTAGGCCTATTGTGGGCCTTGTCAGTGAGGTGCAGCCATATCCCTCTAGGCACACTGAGCAACAGGTTCACGTCTGGCTTCCCGCATCACACTTAGGTAGACTTCCCCAAATGTCATAATTTTCATAAATAAAAAGAGAGAAGCACTCAAACTGAGAACGAACAATAGCATAATAGCTTTTTCTATGGCTAGTTACCACCCAAGAAGCAGCCTCTTTTTGCTCAACATGTGTCTTTCACAGAGAAGAACTTTCCTGAAGCATATCAGTCTGATCCTGACATTACAGTCCAGCCCCGAAATACCAGGCAATCCCTCTCTGAATGAGAGAAACAGCAAAACCCCAGATGTACATTTTGGCCTATTGTGGGCCTCGTCAGTGAGGTGCAGCCATATCCATCTAGACACACTGAGCAATGGGTCCACGCCTGGCTTCCCGCATCACACTTAGGGATACTTCCCCAAATGTCATAATTTTGACACTTGGGGAAGTCTCCCTAAGTGTGATGTGGGAATCCAGACGTGGACCCGTTGCTCAGTGTGTCTAGATGGATATGGCTGCCCCTCACTGACGAGGCCCACAATAGGCCTAAACGTACATCTGGGGTTTTGCTGTTTCTCTCGTTCAGAGAGGGATTGCTTGGTATTTCAGGGCTGGACTGTACTGTAATTTCAGGATCAGACTAATATGCTTCAGGAAAGTTCTTCTCTGTGAAAGGCACATGTTAAGCAAAAAGAGGCTGCTTCTTGGGTGGTAACTAGCTATTGAACAAGCTATTATGCTATTGTTCATTCTCTGGTTGAGCGCTTCTCTCTTTTTATTTATGCAAATTATGACACTTGGGGAAGTCCATACGTGGACCCGTTGCTTAGTGTGCCTAGAGGGATATGGCTGCACCTCACTGACGAGGCCCACAATAGGCCGAAACGTACATCTGGGGTTTTGCTGTTTCTCTCGTTCAGAGAGGGATTGCCTGGTATTTCGGGGCTGGACTGTTCTGTGAAGTCAGGATTAGACTAATATGCTTCAGGAAAGTTCTTCTCTGTGAAAGGCACATGTTGAGGAAAAAGAGGATGCTTCTTGGGTGGTAACTAGTCATAGAACAAGCTATTATGCTATTGTTCATTCTCATGTTAAGCGCTTCTCTCTTTTATTTATGGAAATTATGACACTTGGGGAAGTCTCCCTAAGTGTGATGTGGGAATCCAGACATGGTCCCGTTGCTTAGTGTGCTTAGAGGGATATGGCTGCACCTCACTGACGAGGTCCACAATAAGCCGAAACTTACGTCTGGGGTTTTGCTGTTTCTCTCGTTCAGAGAGGGATTGCCTGGTATTTTGGGGCTGGACTGTACTGTGAAGTCAGGATTCAGGAAATTCAGGATATGCTTCAGGAAAGTTCTTCTCTGTGAAAGGCACATGTTGAGCAAAAAGAGACTGCTTATTGGGTGGTAACTAGCCATAGAACAAGCTATTATGCTATTGTTCGTTCTCAGGTTGAGCGCTTCTCTCTTTTTATTTATGCTTTGTCAGTTATCTCTGATTAAGTCACAATAAGTGATCAAGATAATGCTGCATCTTTCTAATAAATCAGTCTTAAAGGGACACTGAACCCAATTTTTTTCTTTTTTGATTTAGATAGAGCATGACATTTTAAGAAACTTTCTAATTTACTCCTATTATCAAATTTTCTTTGTTCTCTTGCTATCTTTATTTTAAAAGCAGGAATGTAAATCTTAGCAGCCAGCCCATTTCAGGTTCAGCACCATGGATAGTGGTTGCTTATTGGAGGCTTACATTTGCCCACCAATAAGCAAGCATAACCCAGGTTCTGAACCAAAAATTGGCCGACTCCTATGCATCACATTCCTGCTTTTTAAATAAAGATAGCAAGAGAACAAAGAAAAATTGATAATAGGAGTAAATTAGAAAGTTGCTTAAAATTGCATTCTCTTTCTGAATCATAAAAGCAATAATTTGGGTTTAATGTCCCTTTAAAATGCCTTACCTTCCTTACCAGCCTTTCCTGTTTCTTCAATGGTACGTAACAGGCGTGCTTCTCTAATCACAGTGCATCAGGTCGTACGATTGAACTTACATGTAGCGCATTCCCATGCTGGGTAAATCTGACGGCTGCTTTACCCAGCGCAGGAGTGTGCAACATATAATTAAATGGGACGACTGATTTCACTGTGATGGCCGTGTGTCTGTGATGAGCTGTTGAATACAGCAGAAGAGGCTGGAGAGGAAGGTAATGTAAGTATGAGTTTGGGGAGGTTAACACTTTTAAATCATTTTTTCTTTTGCAGGTGTCGCTAGGTTGATGTTACATAATTCTTTAAATTGTACAGAATTATGTAACATTAATTTGAATGTTAACTGGCCCTTTTTTATCCATAGGACTGGTCCCTGTTGTTTGTTTATTACAGTTTATTACAGTTTATATGTAGTGAATAGAGGAATCACTATAACAGTGGGGATCCTTTGTACCACTGAAGTGTTAGCGTGCAGCTGCCAGAGGAAACCTAAAGCAGCACAGGAAACTCACCATGACCAGAAGTGACTGTAGCACAAGCGAGTGGGATGCTCTTTCTGCATACGGATCTATAATTCAACCAGAAGTGAAAGGGAGTGATGCCCCCAGACATACTGCAAGCAAGCAGATCACTTGCAGGGGGCGGAGAAACATTAAACGGCTTCAGCATTAAACAGTGAGTCACTGAACTTATTTCTATGTGTTTATTGCATTATTAGTCACTGTACATTTGTGACACACAGATAATATCCCGGCACACAGCTGATATAACAATACTATTAGACATTAAATAGTGAGTCAGTGACGTTATTTCTATGTGTTTATTGCATTATTAGTCACTGTACGTCTGTGACACACAGATAATATCCCGGCACACAGGTGATATAACAATACTATTAGACATTAAATAGTGAGTCAGTGAAGTTATTTCTATGTGTTTATTGTATTATTAGTCACTGTACGCCTGTGACACACAGATAATATCCCTGCACACAGCTGATATAACAATACTATTAGACATTAAATAGTGAGTCAGTGATGTTATTTCTATGTGTTTATTGCATTATTAGTCACTGTACGTGTGTGACACACAGATAATATCCCGGCACACAGTGATATAACAATACTATTAGACATTAAATAGTGAGTCAGTGACGTTATTTCTATGTGTTTATTGCATTATTAGTCACTGTACATTTGTGACACACAGATAATATCCCGGCACACAGCTGATATAACAATACTATTAGACATTAAATAGTGAGTCAGTGATGTTATTTCTATGTGTTTATTGCATTATTAGTCACTGTACATTTGTGACACACAGATAATATCCCGGCACACAGCTGATATAACAATACTATTAGACATTAAATAGTGAGTGAGTAAAGTTATTTCTATGTGTTTATTGCATTATTAGTTACTGTACGTCTGTGACACACAGATAATATCCTGGCACACAGCTGATATAACAATACTATTAGACATTAAATAGTGAGTCAGTGAACTTATTTCTATGTGTTTATTGCATTATTAGTCACTGTACTTTTGTGACACACAGATAATAACCCGGCACACAGCTGATATAACAATACTATTAGACATTAAATAGTGAGTCAGTGATGTTATTTCTATGTGTTTATTGCATTATAAGTCACTGTACATTTGTGACACACAGATAATATCCCGGCACACAGCTGATATAACAATACTATTAGACATTAAATAGTGAGTCAGTGATGTTATTTCTATGTGTTTATTGCATTATTAGTCACTGTATGTCTGTGACACACAGATAATATCCCAGCACACAGCTGATATAACAATACTATTAGACATTAAATAGTGAGTCAGTGACGTTATTTCTATGTGTTTATTGCATTATTAGTCACTGTACGTCTGTGACACACAGATAATATCCCGGCACACAGCTGATATAACAATACTATTAGACATTAAATAGTGAGTCAGTGAGCTTAATTCTATGTGTTTATTGCATTATTAGTCACTGTACGTCTGTGACACACAGATAATATCCCGGCACACAGCTGATATAACAATACTATTAGACATTAAACAGTGAGTCACTGAACTTATTTCTATGTGTTTATTGCATTATTAGTCACTGTACATTTGTGACACACAGATAATATCCCAGCACACAGCTGATATAACAATACTATTAGACATTAAATAGTGAGTCAGTAAAGTTATTTCTATGTGTTTATTGCATTATTAGTCACTGTACGTTTGTGACACACAGATAATATTGCGGCACACAGCTGATATAACAATACTATTAGACATTAAATAGTGAGTCACTGAACTTATTTCTATGTGTTTATTGCATTATTAGTCACTGTACATTTGTGACACACAGATAATATCCCGGCACACAGCTGATATAACAATACTATTAGACATTAAATAGTGAGTCACTGAACTTATTTCTATGTGTTTATTGCATTATAAGTCACTGTACGTCTGTGACACACAGATAATATCCCGGCACACAGCTGATATAACAATACTTTTAGACATTAAACAGTGAGTCACTGAACTTATTTCTATGTGTTTATTGCATTATTAGTCACTGTACGTCTGTGACACACAGATAATATCCCAGCAACACTCTCAAAATTCTCCGAAAAATCCTCTCAGGTGGCGGAAAAACTAACGCCAAATATAACATAATAGGGATCAAAACCGATTTAATAACTAACATTTTTCCTTCCAAAGATAAAGTCCTTAAAGACCAAAACTGAAGTTTTCAACTCACTTTATCAAAAACATTTTCCCAACTTTCCAAGCCTTTCAAATCCACATCAAATTTCACACCCAACACCTCAATTGCACCTTCATAACTTTACACTTATTCCAATTAACTCTGAAACCACTTGCCATACAAAAACATTAAACTAAAGTTTTCACCCTCCTCAAACCAGCCTGAGTCTCACATACCACACTCACATCATCCATATACCCAATCACTTTTAAACACCTTCCATTACTACCAGAAACACTCACACCTCTAACTAATTTATCCTTCCTCAAACTAGTTAATAATGGCTCAATGACACATACAAATAACACAGGAGACAAAGGACATCCTTGACGCACTCCAGATTTAACACAAAATTCCTCAGTCAAAAAACCATTAACCTGGACTTGACTCACAATATCACTATACAAACATTTAAACCATCCAATAATCTTACCAGAAAAACCTAAACGTTCTAAAACATGAAACATAAAATCATGCACTACCCTATCATACGCTTTTTCAAAATCCACAATAGCAACAGCAACAGACCTCATCCTCTCCCTCACATACCACAGTACATCACGTAGTAACAACAAACTTTCAGAAATCTGACGCCCAGGAACAGCACACACTTGCTCTTCACCCACAACCTTACCAATCACTCCACGCATTCTATTTGCCAACACCTTTGCAATAACCTTATAGTCAACATTCAACAACGTAATCGGCCTCCAATTCCTCAAATCTCTCTTATCACCCTTTTTAAATAACAAAACAATCAAACTTTTCCTCATTGAAACAGGCAAAACATTCATTCTAAAAACAAACTTACAAACATCCAACATATCCACCCCAATCAAATTCCAAAAACAAGTATAAAATTCAACAGGCAAACCATCACAACCAGGTACCTTCCCATTCTTAAAACTCCTAACAACCTCTGCAATCTCATCCAAACTTAGATCCCTTTCTAACAAATTATTATCATATTTTTCCAACTTAACCTCAATGTTTTCCAACAACTCATTTTCCAATAAAACATCTCTTGTTTTTTCTTTATACAGCTCACTGTAAAACTCATGAACTTCATGCAAAACACCATCCGTACCATTAACTTCACACTCAACCTTATCAAAAACACTAACAAAACTAGTCTTTCCTTCAAAAGCTTTCTTAAAAAAATATTTACTACAAGACTTATCCTTTTCCATTTTCTCCAATCTTGCCATAAAAACAATTTTCTTTCCTTTTTCATGCATACACTTTTTAATTATCTTTCTTACTTCAGCAATTTCCTCATGCACATCAATACCACAATTTCTCAATTCATACAAATACAACAACCTCAGATACCATTTATCATACAACTCCCTTTCCATTCTAGCTTTCTCACAGCCTTTCTTAAAAAAAATCTCTTTATTTCCACCTTCAACCATTCCCACCACATAAGCACATTACTAAAATCACATTTTCTTTCACGCCACCTTTCATACATCCAAACAAACTGACGCTTAAACTTCTCATCTTCTAACAAAACCTCATTCAGTTTCCAAACACCCTTACCATACTTGATCTTCAAATCACAATTCACCTTACACATCAAAAGGGCATGATCCGTAAAGGGCATCCGCTTTAAAGAAAAATCATCAACACATAAAAATTTAGATAAAAAACAAAAATCAATTCGAGCTTTTATCCCACCACTATCACTAAAGAAAGTAAAACCCTCCCCTGAAAAAGAAACAGACCTGAAGGCATCCTTCAAACCGAAAGATTTAAGCAAATCAAGTAAAAACTTCCCTGAGCTATCCACCCTAAAATCACTCCCACCCTCTCTGTCCCCATTCTTAATAATACAATTAAAATCCCCAACCAAAAAAGTTGGCTCTCGACCTGGCAGAAAAAACTTTAAAGTTTCAAAATTAGGCAAACGTTCTACCCTATTTGGAGAAGCATATACATTAAACAAACGAAAAACAGTCCCACAAAAACTAAAACTAACCAAAAGTACCCGACCTGGGACAATATGAACTACATTAAGGATAGAAAAACTAAACCCCTTAAACAAAACTCCCACCCCCCCATTCCTATCAGAAGAACAAGACCATACTTTAGGACCATATTCCCAGTCAGCACATTTAGGATGTTCAGAGAGACCACATTCCTGCAAACAAAAAATATTAGCAGAACATACAGATAATAATTTAAAAATTGCAGCTCTCCTTGCTATAGTTGTCATACACCTGACATTAAGGGAAGAAATGGTCAGAAACATCACAAAAATAAATTAAAGAAAAACAAAAAAAGAAATAACATCAGGACTTCTTCTTTCCTTTCTTTTTCTTAGGACTCAAAGGAGATCCTTTAAATCTGCCTCTGTGACATTCCGACCTCCTAGGCTCCTCCTTGCCAGCCTCATAACCAGTAACTTCAGCAAGTTGGTTCACATCTCTTTTATCTAGATAACCAACAGAAGAGGCATCAGAAAAGTCACCTATACACTGGCTTGAGTCAGAAGGAACGTCTTTAGTAGAGACAGAAGGAAACTCTGAAATTAAAGAGTCAGCATCACTTGTAGTATCTGGATCTGCACCCTTAACTACTGGAAGATTCAAATCAGGACTCTCCCATCCATCAGAATCCGCATCTATTTTTCGCTTGGAGGCAGATTTTTACCCTTCAGTGTCCATATCCTCCTCAGAACTAGAGGACACAACAGCAGACCAATCAATGTTCTCCCCTTCACCAAGAACAGCATCAGGAGCAGCATCACAAGATGATTCAGTGAAGGAAAAATTCTCTGTCCCAGGAACAGCAACAGTATCATCCACAGAATTGGGCAACAGGGCTTCAAGAACATCTGAAGCAGCTATCACATTAGATGTAGCAAGATCCACTTCCTGAAGATGAGATTGGGCTTCCTCCACCTTCTCAGCCACAGGAACCACCACAAGAGCATCAGACACCTCTCCGACAGGGACCCCAAATGCAGATTTCTTGCACAAAAGAGGTAATATAGAGTTCAATGCCTCATCAGAGACCTCCTCCTCATTCACAGATGGCTAAACTGCAACTGAAGATGTTTTTTTTGCCACATCAGCATAGGAAGGCTTCACTCTATCAAGCCCCTGCAACATCATCAAAGGACACATCCTGCACAGATGACTTGAAGAACCACACAGGTCACAGGTCCGGCGTTTACTACAGTGGGCAACAAGATGATCCTCCTCACCGCAATTTCGACATCTGGCACCTGGGCAATTTTCAGCAATGTGACCAAACAGGTTGCAACTACGGCAAAAAATAGGCATGTCATCATAGTATAGGAAACCTCTATTTCCACCAATGGCGAAAGTCTGTGGAGGGTGTTTCTTTCCACCTAATTCATCAGGCACAAACCGCACCCAGAAGCTGCGCTTTCCATTGAAAGTCCCAAACTGATTCTTCTGCTTGCTAACTCCTTGAACATCATCAAAGTAGCGACAAAGAAACAGACAAATTTCCACATCAGAGACCCAAGGGTTGTACATATGTACTGTCACCGGGATTCTTCTCTCCCTCTGCACACAGGCAACAAATTTCATGCCAACCAACTCTGGAGCAGCAGCCATATCAATAGTCCGTTGATAGCAGGTCTGTAAATAATGCTCATCGGTGAAAGCCACATCAAAAATCCCTCTTGAAGGGAATGACTGAACACAATGCAAACTTGCTCTTGGCATCTTCAAAACACCCTCCAAAACCACCTGCTGGACATGAGCCAAACCAATCTTCTCTCGAAAGTCCTCAGAAATCAACACCCGAAGTGTATGGGGAACATTTGGCACATTGGTAGCCATATTTGCCCTATTGCCTCTTTAGGCTGGATTTCAGAGCGCCCCGCACAAAAGCAGCATGTGGCTGAAGTCCAGGGATGATGCCACAAGGCCAAGGGGACGGCCCTACTACCCAGTTGCTCTACGCCTAAGGAGAAGCCACCCCTCCAATAGCAGCAGGAGCCTAAACCCCAAAGGGAAAGGACCCCAGGCCGAAGGAGCAGGTCTCCAGGCAGCAAACCAAGACAAAGACCAAGCACAGAAAACTGCACTTGATCCAAGCCAAAGGCCCGAGAAGCAACCTCAGCTGATCATTTCGGCCTATTGTGGGCCTCGTCAGTGAGGTGCAGCCATATCCCTCTAGGCACACTAAGCAACGGGTCCACGTCTGGATTCCCGCATCACACTTAGGGAGACTTCCCCAAATGTCATGATTTGCATAAATTAAAAGAGAGAAGCGCTCAACCTGAGAACGAACAATAGCATAATAGCTTGTTCTATGGCTAGTTACCACCCAAGAAGCAGAGTTTTTTTGCTCAACATGTGCCTTTCACAGAGAAGAACTTTCCTGAAGCATATCAGTCTGATCCTGACATTACAGTACAGTCCAGCCCCGAAATACCAGGCAATCCCTCTCTGAACAAGAGAAACAGCAAAACCCCAGAAGTACGTTTCGGCCTATTGTGGGCCTCGTCAGCGAGGTGAAGCCATATCCCTCTAGGCACACTAAGCAACGGGTCCACGTCTGGCTTCCCGCATCACACTTAGGGAGACTTCCCCAAATGGCATAATTTACATAAATAAAAAGAGAGAAGCGCTCAACCTGAGAACGAACAATAGCATAATAGCTTGTTCTATGGCTAGTTACCACCCAAGAAGCAGCCTCTTTTTGCTCAACATGTGCCTTTCACAGAGAAGAACTTTCCTGAAGCATATCAGTCTGATCCTGACATTACAGTACAGTCCAGCCCCGAAATACCAGGCAATCCCTCTCTGAACGAGAGAACCAGCAAAACCCCAGACGTATGTTTCGGCCTATTGTGGGAAGCCATATCCCTCTAGGCACACTGAGCAACGGGTCCACGTCTGGCTTCCCGCATCACACTTAGGGAGACTTCCCCAGATGTCATAATTTGCAAAAATAAAAAGAGAGAAGCTGTCAGGATTCCTGCTCTGATGTCACTAAACACCTCCCAACTTCCCTTCTTAACACCTGTGCACCTTTCACCTGGTGCTTAGGATTTTGTCTAGGAGAGTGTATACTACTAGATCCTAAGCTCCTTCTCTACAAATTTGAATCCCTGTTCCAGAGTTATTTATCCAGATAATAGCTGAGACCAAGTGAAAAGATTACTCTGTCCGGATTGGAATATTTCTACATCCTATGCCCCATTCAATCTATTAACAGCTTAGTTGTACTTAGAGATCACAACTAGGAAAAACTAACAGGCAGCTACTTCCGGTTTCGATGAAACCGCTGCGTCTCATACCTGCTACTCCAGCATTAACACTCACATCTCCTGAGGAACTTGAACAAAGGTAAACTAGCTACCAACATCCAGCTTGCTACTAAAGACCACTCACCTCGAATCCACAGTCCCCTAACTTTGAATGCGCTATACGCTACACGCCCCCAGTGACGTCATCCATCAATCAAAATGCTGTTACACTAATACAGCTCAACATCGGATACAGAGTTGCCAAATAATTTCACACTCATACCTCAGTTTGTTTCATATGTCGAGCACCTTATGCTAAATTATCAAGGAGCATTAACACCTGTACATAATACTTCAGCCAGATATACAGACTCATTTCTGTTGCTCAATTAAATTTCAGTTAATTGCAATAACTAAGCTACTTGTATTAATAACACAAGCATCAAATCATCTCATTCCAAGTAATACACTGTCACACTCCACAACTCTCTAAAATCCATAGGAGTTGTAAAACTGACAGTGTTACAAACAAATTATTTAAAGGTACAGTACACATTTTGTCTGTAGCTGAGATCCATTTGAAACCTAAGTTTCACTATCTTTCTAAGGTGACTGAACGAACGAACAATAGCATAATAGCTTGTTCTATGGCTAGAAACCACCCAAGAAGCAGCATCTTTTTGTTCAACATGTGCCTTTCACAGAGAAGAACTTTCCTGAAGCATATTAGTCTGATCCTGACATTACAGTACAGTCCAGCCCCGAAATACCAGGCAATCCCTCTCTGAACGAGAGAAACAGCAAAACCCCAGATGTATGTTTAGGCCTATTGTGGGCCTTGTCAGTGAGGTGCAGCCATATCCCTCTAGGCACACTGAGCAACAGGTTCACGTCTGGCTTCCCGCATCACACTTAGGTAGACTTCCCCAAATGTCATAATTTTCATAAATAAAAAGAGAGAAGCACTCAAACTGAGAACGAACAATAGCATAATAGCTTTTTCTATGGCTAGTTACCACCCAAGAAGCAGCCTCTTTTTGCTCAACATGTGTCTTTCACAGAGAAGAACTTTCCTGAAGCATATCAGTCTGATCCTGACATTACAGTCCAGCCCCGAAATACCAGGCAATCCCTCTCTGAATGAGAGAAACAGCAAAACCCCAGATGTACATTTTGGCCTATTGTGGGCCTCGTCAGTGAGGTGCAGCCATATCCATCTAGACACACTGAGCAATGGGTCCACGCCTGGCTTCCCGCACCACACTTAGGGATACTTCCCCAAATGTCATAATTTTGACACTTGGGGAAGTCTCCCTAAGTGTGATGCGGGAAGCCAGGCGTGGACCCGTTGCTCAGTGTGTCTAGATGGATATGGCTGCCCCTCACTGACGAGGCCCACAATAGGCCTAAACGTACATCTGGGGTTTTGCTGTTTCTCTCGTTCAGAGAGGGATTGCTTGGTATTTCAGGATCAGACTAATATGCTTCAGGAAAGTTCTTCTCTGTGAAAGGCACATGTTAAGCAAAAAGAGGCTGCTTCTTGGGTGGTAACTAGCTATTGAATAAGCTATTATGCTATTGTTCATTCTCTGGTTGAGCGCTTCTCTCTTTTTATTTATGCAAATTATGACACTTGGGGAAGTCCATACGTGGACCCGTTGCTTAGTGTGCCTAGAGGGATATGGCTGCACCTCACTGACGAGGCCCACAATAGGCCGAAACGTACATCTGGGGTTTTGCTGTTTCTCTCGTTCAGAGAGGGATTGCCTGGTATTTCGGGGCTGGACTGTTCTGTGAAGTCAGGATTAGACTAATATGCTTCAGGAAAGTTCTTCTCTGTGAAAGGCACATGTTGAGGAAAAAGAGGATGCTTCTTGGGTGGTAACTAGTCATAGAACAAGCTATTATGCTATTGTTCATTCTCATGTTAAGCGCTTCTCTCTTTTATTTATGGAAATTATGACACTTGGGGAAGTCTCCCTAAGTGTGATGTGGGAATCCAGACATGGTCCCGTTGCTTAGTGTGCTTAGAGGGATATGGCTGCACCTCACTGACGAGGTCCACAATAAGCCGAAACTTACGTCTGGGGTTTTGCTGTTTCTCTCGTTCAGAGAGGGATTGCCTGGTATTTTGGGGCTGGACTGTACTGTGAAGTCAGGATTCAGGAAATTCAGGATATGCTTCAGGAAAGTTCTTCTCTGTGAAAGGCACATGTTGAGCAAAAAGAGACTGCTTATTGGGTGGTAACTAGCCATAGAACAAGCTATTATGCTATTGTTCGTTCTCAGGTTGAGCGCTTCTCTCTTTTTATTTATGCTTTGTCAGTTATCTCTGATTAAGTCACAATAAGTGATCAAGATAATGCTGCATCTTTCTAATAAATCAGTCTTAAAGGGACACTGAACCCAATTTTTTTCTTTTTTGATTTAGATAGAGCATGACATTTTAAGAAACTTTCTAATTTACTCCTATTATCAAATTTTCTTTGTTCTCTTGCTATCTTTATTTTAAAAGCAGGAATGTAAATCTTAGCAGCCAGCCCATTTCAGGTTCAGCACCATGGATAGTGGTTGCTTATTGGAGGCTTACATTTGCCCACCAATAAGCAAGCATAACCCAGGTTCTGAACCAAAAATTGGCCGACTCCTATGCATCACATTCCTGCTTTTTAAATAAAGATAGCAAGAGAACAAAGACAAATTGATAATAGGAGTAAATTAGAAAGTTGCTTAAAATTGCATTCTCTTTCTGAATCATAAAAGCAATAATTTGGGTTTAATGTCCCTTTAAAATGCCTTACCTTCCTTACCAGCCTTTCCTGTTTCTTCAATGGTACGTAACAGGCGTGCTTCTCTAATCACAGTGCATCAGGTCGTACGATTGAACTTACATGTAGCGCATTCCCATGCTGGGTAAATCTGACGGCTGCTTTACCCAGCGCAGGAGTGTGCAACATATAATTAAATGGGACGACTGATTTCACTGTGATGGCCGTGTGTCTGTGATGAGCTGTTGAATACAGCAGAAGAGGCTGGAGAGGAAGGTAATGTAAGTATGAGTTTGGGGAGGTTAACACTTTTAAATCATTTTTTCTTTTGCAGGTGTCGCTAGGTTGATGTTACATAATTCTTTAAATTGTACAGAATTATGTAACATTAATTTGAATGTTAACTGGCCCTTTTTTATCCATAGGACTGGTCCCTGTTGTTTGTTTATTACAGTTTATTACAGTTTATATGTAGTGAATAGAGGAATCACTATAACAGTGGGGATCCTTTGTACCACTGAAGTGTTAGCGTGCAGCTGCCAGAGGAAACCTAAAGCAGCACAGGAAACTCACCATGACCAGAAGTGACTGTAGCACAAGCGAGTGGGATGCTCTTTCTGCATACGGATCTATAATTCAACCAGAAGTGAAAGGGAGTGATGCCCCCAGACATACTGCAAGCAAGCAGATCACTTGCAGGGGGCGGAGAAACATTAAACGGCTTCAGCATTAAACAGTGAGTCACTGAACTTATTTCTATGTGTTTATTGCATTATTAGTCACTGTACATTTGTGACACACAGATAATATCCCGGCACACAGCTGATATAACAATACTATTAGACATTAAATAGTGAGTCAGTGACGTTATTTCTATGTGTTTATTGCATTATTAGTCACTGTACGTCTGTGACACACAGATAATATCCCGGCACACAGGTGATATAACAATACTATTAGACATTAAATAGTGAGTCAGTGAAGTTATTTCTATGTGTTTATTGTATTATTAGTCACTGTACGCCTGTGACACACAGATAATATCCCGGCACACAGCTGATATAACAATACTATTAGACATTAAATAGTGAGTCAGTGATGTTATTTCTATGTGTTTATTGCATTATTAGTCACTGTACGTGTGTGACACACAGATAATATCCCGGCACACAGTGATATAACAATACTATTAGACATTAAATAGTGAGTCAGTGACGTTATTTCTATGTGTTTATTGCATTATTAGTCACTGTACATTTGTGACACACAGATAATATCCCGGCACACAGCTGATATAACAATACTATTAGACATTAAATAGTGAGTCAGTGATGTTATTTCTATGTGTTTATTGCATTATTAGTCACTGTACATTTGTGACACACAGATAATATCCCGGCACACAGCTGATATAACAATACTATTAGACATTAAATAGTGAGTGAGTAAAGTTATTTCTATGTGTTTATTGCATTATTAGTTACTGTACGTCTGTGACACACAGATAATATCCTGGCACACAGCTGATATAACAATACTATTAGACATTAAATAGTGAGTCAGTGAACTTATTTCTATGTGTTTATTGCATTATTAGTCACTGTACTTTTGTGACACACAGATAATAACCCGGCACACAGCTGATATAACAATACTATTAGACATTAAATAGTGAGTCAGTGATGTTATTTCTATGTGTTTATTGCATTATAAGTCACTGTACATTTGTGACACACAGATAATATCCCGGCACACAGCTGATATAACAATACTATTAGACATTAAATAGTGAGTCAGTGATGTTATTTCTATGTGTTTATTGCATTATTAGTCACTGTATGTCTGTGACACACAGATAATATCCCAGCACACAGCTGATATAACAATACTATTAGACATTAAATAGTGAGTCAGTGACGTTATTTCTATGTGTTTATTGCATTATTAGTCACTGTACGTCTGTGACACACAGATAATATCCCGGCACACAGCTGATATAACAATACTATTAGACATTAAATAGTGAGTCAGTGAGCTTATTTCTATGTGTTTATTGCATTATTAGTCACTGTACGTCTGTGACACACAGATAATATCCCGGCACACAGCTGATATAACAATACTATTAGACATTAAACAGTGAGTCACTGAACTTATTTCTATGTGTTTATTGCATTATTAGTCACTGTACATTTGTGACACACAGATAATATCCCAGCACACAGCTGATATAACAATACTATTAGACATTAAATAGTGAGTCAGTAAAGTTATTTCTATGTGTTTATTGCATTATTAGTCACTGTACGTTTGTGACACACAGATAATATTGCGGCACACAGCTGATATAACAATACTATTAGACATTAAATAGTGAGTCACTGAACTTATTTCTATGTGTTTATTGCATTATTAGTCACTGTACATTTGTGACACACAGATAATATCCCGGCACACAGCTGATATAACAATACTATTAGACATTAAATAGTGAGTCACTGAACTTATTTCTATGTGTTTATTGCATTATAAGTCACTGTACGTCTGTGACACACAGATAATATCCCGGCACACAGCTGATATAACAATACTTTTAGACATTAAACAGTGAGTCACTGAACTTATTTCTATGTGTTTATTGCATTATTAGTCACTGTACGTCTGTGACACACAGATAATATCCCAGCACACAGCTAATATAACAATACTATTAGAAATTAAATAGTGAGTCAGTGATGTTATTTCTATGTGTTTATTGCATTATTAGTCACTGTACGTTTGTGACACACAGATAATATCCCAGCACACAGCTGATATAACAATACTATTAGACATTAAATAGTGAGTCAGTGAGCTTATTTCTATGTGTTTATTGCATTATTAGTCACTGTACGTTTGTGACACACAGATAATATCCCAGCACACAGCTAATATAACAATACTATTAGACATTAAATAGTGAGTCGGTGAACTTATTTCTATGTGTTTATTGCATTATTAGTCACTGTACGTCTGTGACACACAGATAATATCCCAGCACACAGCTGATATAACAATACTATAAGACATTAAATAGTGAGTCAGTGATGTTATTTCTATGTGTTTATTGCATTATTAGTCACTGTACATTTGTGACACACAGATAACATCCCGGCACACAGCTGATATAACAATACTATTAGACATTAAATAGTGAGTCAGTGATGTTATTTCTATGTGTTTATTGCATTATTAGTCACTGTACATTTGTGACACACAGATAACATCCCGGCACACAGCTGATATAACAATACTATTAGACATTAAATAGTGAGTCAGTGATGTTATTTCTATGTGTTTATTGCATTATTAGTCACTGTATGTTTGTGACACACAGATAATATCCCGGCACACAGCTGATATAACAATACTATTAGACATTAAATAGTGAGTCAGTGATGTTATTTCTATGTGTTTATTGCATTATTAGTCACTGTACATTTGTGACACACAGATAACATCCCGGCACACAGCTGATATAACAATACTATTAGACATTAAATAGTGAGTCAGTGATGTTATTTCTATGTGTTTATTGCATTATTAGTCACTGTACATTTGTGACACACAGATAACATCCCGGCACACAGCTGATATAACAATACTATTAGACATTAAATAGTGAGTCAGTGATGTTATTTCTATGTGTTTATTGCATTATTAGTCACTGTACATTTGTGACCCACAGATAATATCCCGGCACACAGCTGATATAGCAATACTATTAGACATTAAATAGTGAGTCAGTGACGTTATTTCTATGTGTTTATTGCATTATTAGTCACTGTACGTGTGTGACACACAGATAACATCCCGGCACACAGCTGATATAACAATACTATTAGACATTAAATAGTGAGTCAGTGAAGTTATTTCTATGTGTTTATTGCATTATTAGTCACTGTACGTCTGTGACACACAGATAATATCCCAGCACACAGCTAATATAACAATACTATTAGACATTAAATAGTGAGTCAGTGAAGTTATTTCTATGTGTTTATTGCATTATTAGTCACTGTATGTTTGTGACACACAGATAATATCCCGGCACACAGCTGATATAACAGTATTAGACATTAAATAGTGAGTCAGTGAGCCTATTTCTATGTGTTTATTGCATTATTAGTCACTGTACGTCTGTGACACACAGATAATATCCCGGCACACAGCTGATATAACAATACTATTAAACACTCAAAATTCTTATCCTGACCTACAAAGCCCTTACCAATGCAGCTCCCCTACCTGTCCTCACTCATCAACAAATATACTCCAACCCACCCCCTAAGATCCAACAATGATCTACCATCACCTCCTCCCATGCTAGGCTACAGGACTTCTCTTGTGCAGCACCAACCATCTGGAACGCATTTCCTAAAGCGGTCAGACTTTCCCCTAACATTTCCTCCTTTAAATGCTCCTTAAAGACCTTTCTGTTCATGGAAGCCTATCTCCAAATCAGTAACAAATGAATTCCACTTGCCTAATTGCTGCCCTCATTTAACTCCACACTAACATCATCCTCACCTTTGCAGTCCCCACCTCCTGTTTCTCACCCTCCTACCCATCTAGATTGTAAGTTCCCACGGGAACAGGGCACTTAATTCCCCCTGTATTTGTTTGTTAAACTTTGTCTGGTGTCTTTCATATTGTATTGTACTTTACTTTTATCTCTGTACCATGGGCAGCGCTGCAGAATCTGTTGGTGCTTTATAAATAAAGAATAATAATAAATAATAACACTCTATTCTTATAAAGACTCCTTTATTCTGTAAATGTAATTATTTCCTCCCTTATGTAAATCAAATGTACAACTTATAACAATGGCATATTAATAAAGAACACTGGAGGTGCTTTGGTGGTGACTGGTTGTATAAACTGGTCAGTATAAGGACAGACTTGTATATTCCTGTGTCACGTTTGGATTCTATCACATTTATATGAGCGAAATTAAGGTGCACATAAATAGAGGCACACAGGACAGCAGGAGATCACTTCCAATCTGAGGCTTTTATAACTGGGATTTATCTTCATCCGCTTATCCAGGGTTGGGAGGCGGGGCAGCAGTTCTAGCATGCAACCCCAAACTTCCCTTTCCCTGGCCACATTAACCAGCTCCAACTGGGGAATCCCGAGGTGTTCCCAGGCCAGTGTGGAGATATAATCCCTCCACCTAGTCCTAGGTCTAAACTGGGCTTTAGTAAGTGTTATTAACAATAACATCCTTTTTGATGCTTCTATTTAGAGAGTTTGTCCTCTTTAGGATAATTCTAATAAGGTTTGTACACTGTGTATATAAAATGTATTTGTGTGTAAATATTTGGGATTTTGTGATACCTGTTATTAATGAAAACATTTTTTCCACTTTCTAAACATGTGAAAGGGTTCTTCCCTTGTGAATCCTTTCATGTTTTCTCAGAGTACCCTTTTCTGTAAAACTTTTCCCACACTCTGTACATGTGAAACGTTTTTCTCCTGTGTGAATCCTTTCATGAGTTTTCAGACTATCCATTCGTGTAAAACATTTTCCACACTCTGTACATGTGAAAGGCTTTTCTCCAGTGTGAATCCTTTCATGACTTTTCAGACTATTAATTTGTGTAAAACTTTTACCACACTCTGTACATGTGAAAGGCTTTTCTCCTGTGTGACTCCTTTCATGAGTTTTTAGATTACTCTTTTCTATAAAACTTTTTCCACACTCTGTACATGTGAAAGGCTTTTCTCCGGTGTGAATCCTTTCATGAATTTTCAGACTATGAATTTGTTTAAAACTTTTACCACACTCTGTACATATGAAAGGCTTTTCCCCTGTGTGAATCATTTCATGAGTTTTCAGATGATACATTCGCGTAAAACTTTTTCCACACTCTGTACATATGAAAGGTTTTTCTCCTGTGTGAATCATTTCATGAGTTTTCAGATAACACATTTGTGTAAAATGTTTTCCACACTCTGTACATGTAAAAGCCTTTTCTCCTGTGTGAATCCTTCCATGAATTTTCAGATTACTCTTTTCTGTAAAACTTTTTCCACACTCTATACATGTGAAAGGCTTTTCTCTGGTGTGAATCCTTTCATGAGTTTTCAGACAATTCATTTGTGTAAAACTGTTTCCACACTCTGTACACGTGAAAGGCTTTTCTTCTGAGTGAATCCTTTCATGAGTTTTCAGATGATCCATTTGTGTAAAACATTTGCCGCACTCAGTACATGTGTGTGGTTTCTCACCTGTGTGAATTTTGTGGTGATCTAGTAGAAGAGACTTCCATCTAAAGCTTTTCTTGCATTCTGTAGATTTGAAAGGTGTCTTCTTTATATGAATCATTTGGCTAGATTGTAGACGTTTCCCTTCTTTACTATGTTTTGAAAACTCAGTAAATATGTGTGGTTTATCCTCTGGGATATTAACTTCACTAGATAAGTCATAAATGTTGTCCTCTTGTTTGATGACTAAATTACTCTCTGTACATAATGATTGCTGGCCAGTTCCTGCCAATACACTATTGTATTTTAATATCTTTTGTGATATCCCCAATGTTTGTGAATAGTCATTGTTGTCTAAGACTATTGGAGTTTGTGGTGTCATTCTGATGCTTCCTGTAGTGAAGGATGGATATGAACGATTCAAGTGTTTGTCTTCAAAAAATGAAATGGAATAAAGAAAAATAAAGAATGTTTATGCTTTATAATATAATCCATCTTAATAAAAAATCATATTCTTTTATACTCAACAAAATATCCTAAATGTTGTGTTTATTTTTAAATTTATTTATCTGTAAATCACAAATAAAAAAAGGATTACATAGAATGTAAACATTACTACATTATAGTAAACTAAATTTCTGAGTTGTGGGTGTTTCACACATGGGAACAAGGAAGGTATAAGTGTAGTTATGGATGTTCCATGAGCGAGGTCAGGGCAGGGGAAGATGGAGTTGCAGGTGTTCTGAGTAATGAACTAGGTCTGGGGTGAGGTTAGGCAGTTGTTGGACATGATCTGTCTAAAATGATAGAGGGGGAGTAGTATTTTTTACACTCCTCCTCAGCCCAATGGATGTTGCTCCATGTTTATAACTGTCACTGACACACATGTTCTTAAAGATGCAGATATAAATATAATAGTTTATATTTGTTTAATGAGTGATCTATTCTATTTTCCCAGTAATTAAAGTCAGCATAATATCTATTTTACTCACCTAACACATATGAGTTCATGCTGATAACAGGCTCCAATGTCTGTGATCAGGAAGAAGGTTCCCTTATTCACTCCAGTTACATTAACCAGATATCTCTCAGTGCTCTAGCCGTGTCTGTAAAATGTATATTAAATGGTTTAAAGGGATAATAATAAATAATGGTTCTGATTAACTGTACGTATGGTATAATTAAAGGCACACATAACAATTCATGTGATACAGATCAGCTGATTAGATTATTATATATGTGATGTTGATTCAGCACAAGCATTTAGTACAGTTAGCTCTGTGAGTGTTATAATTGCCCCTTAAATATGAATCTTTCCAGATCTATACAACATAATGGTAGAAAATCTATTTAACTTTACAAATATATTATAATCTTTGTTTTCTAGCATTTATATGAAACAATATTTTCTCCTGCAAGAAATGTTAAAAATCAGTTGTTTAAATATAAGTTAAATTGGATACTGCAGTATTGGTATTGTACTTCCTACTAATTCTCACTGTCAGACATTTTGTCATGTGCTCCACCCCTAGTGTTTAACTTCTCTTAGTCAATACTGAGTTGTCTTAAATCACACTGCAAGGGGTTGTGGGAAAGATAGGCCCTAACGTTTAATTTTAATTGTTTTCTTGGATAGAGTTAAGAAAAGTAAGAATTGATATTTACATAGAGTGATAATATAATGAGATATTTTTCTTTTGGCAAATTCATTCCATTTAAAAGGACCATAAAACATAGAATTACAAAGCTACAGATGCATAACAAAAATACAATGCAATAAAACTTACTATGAATTTTAAAAGAGCAATAGGTTGTTTTCTGATATATGTAGTTCTGCACCTGTACCATGTGACAGCTATCAGCCAATAACAGACTCATATTTTTATATAATGTGAACTCCTGCATATGCTAAGTAGGAGCCACTGCCTCAACTCATTTAAAAGGCTGTGTACAATTTAATAATGAAAATAAATTACAAACAGCAAACAGTTATTTTACATAAAAACTAAAGCTAAAGGTGAAATTTACCATACACTTTATACTATTTTATACACCGGTAAAACAAGTCATTAGAAACACATTAAAGGGACAGCAAAGTCACAATTAAACTTTTATGATTCAAATTTAAACAACTTTCCAATTTCCTTCTATTATCAAATCTGCTTTATTCCCTTTATTCCCTTTGTGGGGACCTTTTTGACAAAGCATATAATGCACTAGGGTGCGCTAGCTGCTGATTAGTGGCACATACAAGCCTCTTGCCATTGGCTCACTTTATGTTCTCAGCTAGCTCCCAGTAGTGCATTGCTGCTGCTTCAATAAAGGATATCTAGAGAATGAAGCAAATATCACAACAGAAGTCAGTTGGAAAGTGTTGAAAATTGCATGTTCTATTTAAATAATGAAAAACATTTAGGGTTTCTTGTTATTTCAAGGGAAAACCAAATGTACAGGACACTGTCCCTTTAAGTCTGTGATCATGTGACATAAACAGCAGCAGCTGAAGGTGCAGAATACACTTACTAAGGTCTTTACTAACAACAAGAATCAGTCACAGATCAGTGGGATAAACGTTCTGATGATAAACAGGTGCAGCTAATAGAAATAAGAAATGAATTATAAAATAACCCCATTAGAAATAAAATATTATGCAGATCACAAGATATTTATGATTAGATCAGTAAATGTGATGAGACTGATACAACAGGGCCATAAGCTGTGGCCCTCTCTGCATTGGACAGTGGTGGGACCGATCGTTGGTGGGTGGGAGCGTAAAACGGGAGGCGGGTGGGCGGCCCATCGCTGTAGGAGGCAGGATTAGGGTGGTAGAGGGCGAACGCTCGGCCACTCTACTTTTGAAAAAAAAAGAGAATCCAGCTGCATGATTGAGGGGGAAGGAGGGACCATGAGGGGATAATATGTGGGGTAATTTGAGAAAAAAAGGGATCTGGGGGGGGGGGGGTTGGGTATGGGGGGGCAGCTACACTACAGAAATATGAGTATTATTAAAAAAAAAAAAAAATCACCTATTTTGCTGCAAACTGGGTACTGGCAGACAGCTGCTAGTATCTAAGATGGCTGCTAATAGGTAGAGGGGGAGGGATAGAGAGCTGTTTGGGGGGATCAGGGAGGAAAGGGGGGATACTACCCTGCAGAAAATATAAAATAAAAAAAACTTTAATTTTTCTACTGGCAGACTTTCTGTCAGTTCTTAAGATGGGGTGAACTTTGGGGGGTGGGGGAGGAAAGAGAGCTGTTTGAGAGGGGTCGGGGAAGGATCAGGGGTGGGGTGTGTCAGGTGGGAGGCTGATCTCTACACTAAAGCTAAAATTACTGCTGGGCATAATACAAGTATGGTGCGCAGCAGCATTTAGCGGCCTTCTAATTACCTAAAAGCAATGCCAAAACCATATATGTCTGCTATTTCTAAGCAAAGAGATCTCAGAGAAGCATTTACAACCATTTGTCCCATGATTGCACAAGCTGATTGTAAATAATTTCAGTGAGAAACCTAAAATTGTGAAAAAATTTAAAAATGGTTTTATTTGATCGCATTTGGCGGTGTAATGGTAGCATGAAATATACCAGAATGGACCTAGATCAATACTTTGGGTTGTCTATTTAAAAAAATATATACTTTTGATAAGTAAATATAAAAAGGGCTCTATTTCTGTTTAGCTGTAGTGATGGCAAAACTGCTAAAAATGCTCTGCTCTTTTGGGAAAGTTTTTGTCTGAAATGCCCAGCCCTTAAGGGGTTAAATTAGCCTATTTAAATTGAAGAACTAAACAATAAATTCATTAACACAGCATAAAAAATATAAAAAAAAAACAATTAAATAAGAACAATTGATTTTTTTAAATTCAACTCAGTTTCTTATATGAAGTAAAATATGTTATCTTTATCACAACAAAATACAGAACAATATTTTCTTATCATTATATAAAACACAACAGTGTGAGGCTGATAATAAAGATTTATGTTAGGGTTTGCATATTACCATTTAGCAGAAGCTCTGTAAGTATGAAGTCTCTCTGGTTCCTCCTGTGATATCACTGAGTGTTACACTGATATTTATACTAATGTGGGAGGGTCACCTTTCTCTGTGTGACTCACATGAGTACAACTTGTCAGCTGGGAGACAATGAGAGTGTCACACCTGGACTTTTGTTTTCATATAGATGTCTATTGTCCCCTCTGGTGTCACATGAATACAGAGTCCCTGCCTCCCCCTCAGGGTGTGATTATCATATGGATAAGTAAGGAGGAAACAAACTGTTTATTTAAATGTAAGAGATTTTTCTGTTGTATTCTAAAATATCTCAGGATACAGCATTATATAATGTTTTTATTGATGGAAATTGTTATTTTAGCATTATTTAGTTGCAAACAGACATATAATATTAACATGTTATTATATACATATGTGATACAGAGTGGAGGACTTCCTGTGGGGGGTGGAGCATTGCATGTCAGTTGCTCCTCAACGGCTGTATGAGAGTGTGCAGCGTGTAAGATCCGGGTCCCCACGCCATTTGCCCCATGACCCAAGTTGTTTTCTGGGCTTGTTTTGGGCCCGGTGGTACAAGTTGTTCCGGTGTGAGAATACCTCATCAGCTTGCGGCAGAATCCACAATGTGTAAATATTTCATTAACTTTTAGCAAGCTCAGCTTCTACTGGTTTCATCTAAATCTACCAACACAGAGGTGAAAAAGTTTCTGGAATGTTTTTTGCTCGCAGGAGGAAGCAGCATACTGAATACAAGGTCAAAGTGCTGTTCTGGTCCGGTTCCACCCAAGTCAAGTGTCGCTTGCAGGTAAGAGCATTGGGGTGGCGACAGAAGTCGTACCCTGAGCCCTAGCCTCGCAGTTGAAGATTCATGGTGGTTATTTATTCCGCAAAATACATTATCATAGACACTTTGCACCTAGAGACCTTTCTCTTATCCTCTTGGTTTGTTAACACTTCGAAATAGATAAAAGGGGATTCTGTACTGCTGAGCTTTTTGGGACTTTGTAACCCTGCTTTGTAGCGGATTGCTGAACATAACATAAATTATATTGCCTGACGTGTCTGGCTGTATTGGATCCAGGAAGATTATACTACTATGAACCAAGTGTGCTGTTATGCCCAGTACCCATATAATGCGTAGTATAGCTCTGAGAGACGGTAATGCCAACATTCCAATGAAAGTCTCATTGAGACAGGTAATTGAATACAGAGAGCATTGACGAGGCGTGCCTATAATTCTACAGATACAAGAACGCTTTGTTGAACCCGTTTATGAACTGGTCCATATTTGCCCTAGGCCTCATTCTCTAGCGTGTGCGATTTTGTGTTGTTGAATTATGCTCTGAAGACTAATACATGTTAGAACAACGATTTCCTGAGACCTGTCTGTTTTAATATCATATGAAGGGCGCTCATGTAAATATAGGCAATCCTTAATATTATAAAAGGGCTTATTGAAACGCTTACAATTTATCAAATGCACCTTGGTTTTATCTTACATTACTAAATTGCAGAACGCTCTTTGGAGCTCTAGTTGATGTGTATTTTCTTATTACAGGTTGGACTTTCAAGATTTTATGACTGTAGCAGCTTAATGTTTACATGATCTGTGATTATTCTCTGCTTTGTCTCCTCATTTAAGCTGAGGCATTATTCTTTAAAGTTTTTTTTATTAAAAAAAAAAAAAAGAAGGGAAGAAAGGGAAAAGAAAAAAAAAAAGCTACACATTTTGAGAGATTAGGGTTGTTATCTTGATGTCATTGCAATAAGACAAGTTAGATTTTATATGCTTTATTTAAATTGACAATGGCTATATTGGATGTATAGTGAGTCATAGGTTGATATTTTGTTTATGCCTGAGTCTCTCTGCAATTGTTAAGTAGGCAAGGCTGTTATATTATCTAATCTGTATACTGGGAGACCGTCATCTCCACTTACAAGGTTTTCTTGGTGTAGATTAATAACTGCCATTTAGGAAGGCTTATTATAAGACACACAGCCAATACACATGTTTTATTAAAATACTTAGGCCTAGATTTGGAGTTTGGCTGTAAAAGGGCTGTTAACGCTCCGCAGGCTTTTTTCCGGCCGCACCATAAATTTAACTCTGGTATCGAGAGTTCAAACAAATGCTGCGTTAGGCTCCAAAAAAGAGCGTAGAGCATTTTTACCGCAAATGCAACTCTCGATACCAGAGTTGCTTACGGACGCGGCCGGCCTCAAAAACGTGCTCGTGCACGATTCTCCCATAGGAAACAATGGGGCTGTTTGAGCTGAAAAAAAACCTAACACCTGCAAAAAAGCAGCGTTCAGCTCCTAACGCAGCCCCATTGTTTCCTATGGGGAAACACTTCCTACGTCTGCACCTAACACTCTAACATGTACCCCGAGTCTAAACACCCCTAACCTTACACTTATTAACCCCTAATCTGCCGCCCCCGCTATCGCTGACCCCTGCATATTTTTTTTAACCCCTAATCTGCCGCTCCGTAAACCGCCGCAACCTACGTTATCCCTATGTACCCCTAATCTGCTGCCCTAACATCGCCGACCCCTATATTATATTTATTAACCCCTAATCTGCCCCCCTCAACGTCGCCGACACCTGCCTACACTTATTAACCCCTAATCTGCCGAGCGGACCTGAGCGCTACTATAATAAAGTTATTAACCCCTAATCTGCCTCACTAACCCTATAATAAATAGTATTAACCCCCTAATCTGCCCTCCCTAACATCGCCGACACCTACCTTCAATTATTAACCCCTAATCTTCCGAGCGGAGCTCACCGTTATTCTAATAAATGGATTAACCCCTAACGCTAAGTCTAACCCTAACACTAACACCCCCCTAACTTAAATATAATTTACATCTAACGAAATAAATTAACTCTTATTAAATAAATGATTCCTATTTAAAGCTAAATACTTACCTGTAAAATAAATCCTAATATAGCTACAATATAAATTATAATTACATTGTAGCTATTTTAGGATTAATATTTATTTTACAGGCAACTTTGTAATTATTTTAACCAGGTACAATAGCTATTAAATAGTTAAGAACTATTTAATAGTTACCTAGTTAAAATAATAACAAATTTACCTGTAAAATAAATCCTAACCTAAGTTATAATTAAACCTAACACTACCCTATCAATAAAATAATTAAATAAACTACCTACAATTACCTACAATAAAACCTAACACTACACAATCAATAAATTAATTAAACACAATTGCTACAAATAAATACAATTAAATAAACTAGCTAAAGTACAAAAAATAAAAAAGAACTAAGTTACAAAAAATAAAAAAATATTTACAAACATAAGAAAAATATTACAACAATTTTAAACTAATTACACCTACTCTAAGCCCCCTAATAAAATAACAAAGCCCCCCAAAATAAAAAATTCCCTACCCTATTCTAAATTAAAAAAGTTACAAGCTCTTTTACCTTACCAGCCCTGAACAGGGCCCTTTGCGGGGCATGCCCCAAGAATTTCAGCTCTTTTGCCTGTAAAAGAATAAATACAATACCCCCCCCCAACATTACAACCCACCACCCACATACCCCTAATCTAACCCAAACCCCCCTTAAATAAACCTAACACTAAGCCCCTGAAGATCTTCCTACCTTGTCTTCACCATCCAGGTATCACCGATCCGTCCTGGCTCCAACATCTTCATCCAACCCAAGCGGGGGTTGGCGATCCATAATCCGGTGCTGAAGAGGTCCAGAAGAGGCTCCAAAGTCTTCCTCCTATCCGGCAAGAAGAGGACATCCGGACCGGCAAACATCTTCTCCAAGCGGCATCTTCAATCTTCTTCCATCCGGTGCGGAGCGGGTCCATCTTGAAGCAGGCGACGCGGATCCATCCTCTTCTTCCGTTGTCTCCCGACTAATGACGGTTCCTTTAAGGGACGTCATCCAAGATGGCGTCCCTCGAATTCCGATTGGCTGATAGGATTCTATCAGCCAATCGGAATTAAGGTAGGAATTTTCTGATTGGCTGATGGAATCAGCCAATCAGAATCAAGTTCAATCCGATTGGCTGATCCAATCAGCCTATCAGATTGAGCTCGCATTCTATTGGCTGTTCCGATCCGAATTTTTTATTTTGGGGGGCTTTGTAATTTTATTAGGGGGCTTAGAGTAGGTGTAATTAGTTTAAAATTGTTGTAATATTTTTCTTATGTTTGTAAATATTTTTTTATTTTTTGTAACTTAGTTCTTTTTTATTTTTTGTACTTTAGCTAGTTTATTTAATTGTATTTATTTGTAGCAATTGTGTTTAATTAATTTATTGATAGTGTAGTGTTAGGTTAATTGTAGGTAATTGTATGTAGTTTATTTAATTATTTTATTGATAGGGTAGTGTTAGGTTTAATTATAACTTAGGTTAGGATTTATTTTACAGGTAAATTTGTTATTATTTTAACTAGGTAACTATTAAATAGTTCTTAACTATTTAATAGCTATTGTACCTGGTTAAAATAATTACAAAGTTGCCTGTAAAATAAATATTAATCCTAAAATAGCTACAATGTAATTATAATTTATATTGTAGCTATATTAGGATTTATTTTACAGGTAAGTATTTAACTTTAAATAGGAATAATTTATTTAATAAGAGTTAATTAATTTCGTTAGATTAAAATTATATTTAATTTAGGGGGGTGTTAGTGTTAGGGTTAGACTTAGCTTTAGGGGTTAATACATTTATTAGAATAGCGGTGAGCTCCGGTCGTCAGATTAGGGGTTAATAATTGAAGGTAGGTGTCGGCGATGTTAGGGAGGGCAGATTAGGGGTTAATACTATTTATTATAGGGTTAGTGAGGCGGGTTAGGGGTTAATAACTTTATTATAGTAGCGCTCAGGTCCGCTCGGCAGATTAGGGGTTAATAAGTGTAGGCAGGTGTCGGCGACGTTGAGGGGGGCAGATTAGGGGTTAATAAATATAATATAGGGGTCGGCGGTGTTAGGGGTAGCAGATTAGGGGTACATAAGGATAACGTAGGTGGCGGCGCTTTGCGGTGGGAAGATTAGGGGTTAATTATTTTAAGTAGCTGGCGGCGATGTTGTGGGGGGCAGGTTAGGGGTTAATAAATATAATATAGGGGTCGGCGGGGTTAGGGGCAGCAGATTAGGGGTACATAAGTATAACGTAGGTGGCGGTCGGCAGATTAGGGGTTAAAAATTTTAATCGAGTGGCGGCGATGTGGGGGGAGCTCGGTTTAGGGGTACATAGGTAGTTTATGGGTGTTAGTGTACTTTAGGGTACAGTAGTTAAGAGCTTTATGAACCGGCGTTAGCCAGAAAGCTCTTAACTCCTGCTATTTTCAGGCGGCTGGAGTTTTGTCGTTAGAGCTCTAACGCTCACTTCAGAAACGACTCTAAATACCGGCGTTAGAAAGATCCCATTGAAAAGATAGGATACGCAAATGGCGTAGGGGGATCTGCGGTATGGAAAAGTCGCGGCTGAAAAGTGAGCGTTAGACCCTTTAATCACTGACTCCAAATACCGGCGGTAGCCTAAAACCAGCGTTAGGAGCCTCTAACGCTGGTTTTGACGGCTACCGCCGAACTCCAAATCTAGGCCTTAATGTTTAGGCTGTGAGTCAAAGTCCAACATAATCTATATGTTTGAACCACCTGTTTAATATAGAAGATATAAAACTGTCATACTAGTAGGGTGTGTTGAGTCTCTATTAATAGTTTTATACTATGTTGTAAACTATTGTACTGGGGGTTTCCCTGTTATTTTTCATCTTTTTCATAGATTCCTTTCTAAACTTATAAGCATAGGTATACAACACAAACATGTTTATCTACTGTGTGTATGCATTGAATAAGATCGCTATATTGTTAACATGTAATCATATATAGTTATTGCCTCCATGGTAGTTTCATTTTTGTGGCTCCTTTGATATGATCCTACTATGTGTTTAACTTAAATTGCATTTTTGTATTCACTACTATCTAGACATCTTTTTAGCAGCCAAATTTTGAGAATATGTATATATACCCTCAGTCTGCTATGCATTACTCCTAGCCTGCCATTAATTTGCTCACTTTATATTCATATTTATATATTTATTGAATCCATTGCTCAGCTTTAATTAATAAGAATATAGCTGTTCATAGTTGTTTAATACATATTTTTTCATTCATGGTTTATCCAGATCTGTTTCAAAGTTTATACATACATAGTTTAGTCAGCCAAATAGTATTAAGGTTTAACCGTTTTTGCAACCGTACTCATTGGCTACACTATTATTCTGGCTATATGTATGCATATGTAAATTTTTTTACACCTGCTTCTGTTTCTGCTGTTTTTAACCACTCCCAAAGGGAGGTACTCCTGTGCATAAAAAGGTGCTCAGGTGAGACTAATTGTACATCTAGGATTACGGCTATCCACGCCGAAACCGGTCAGATGTGTTTTTGCAGGTTTTATGTATAAGTCTTACTAACTTGAATAAAAGCTACGTTTTATTATCCTTTTTTCACTGGAACTTTTATTCATCATTTGCATCCTACCTTTTATGTGCTGGGTTCTTTTTTTCTTGTTTCATTACATAAGGAAATCCGGGATTCCTTCCTTTCCTAGCACTACAGGATTGTTTGGGAGCTCAGGATGCCTGACACGTCACTACTTGCTTGGGAGGCATTGGACTGTTAGTGAGGAGCCGCGCAGAGTGAGTATATGAATAATTATTGTGACTCCAGCCAATTATGAACTGCTTACACCGGACTACACCCACACAAGAGAAGAGGCACTGAAATCATACGGTAACGTTTAACACAGCAATTTCTCATGCATTCTTTTGAATTATTGACAACATTGTGTTTAAGGCTGTGAATTACCTGCAGACTGTGCTTTTTGCTGACAGCTGACTTTGGATACATCATGCAGCAACTTTAGCTGATACAGCCTGGATATTTAAAGCGGTATACACGCAATCATATAAGTCACTGAAGTGTGGCTATTATCACTTTCATGCATGTTGTGTCTCCATTGTGACTTGCAATATCATCCTTACTTCAGAGTTTTACCGTATTAGGACCAGTGTGCCATTATTATTGTGTGGGACATAACAGTTTTATTTTATTTTGGCTTGGTAGTTGAAATCCTGAATGAACAGTGTTTATTTCTCATACACTCCCTGCCAGTTGTGCATGGTAACAGCTCTCCCTAGTCTTTCTGTTTCACTCTGTGAACTGTTTTTTCTTATTTTGTTACACATTTAGTTGTATATAATAATCACATTCACGTTCATTCCCTTAGAGATTTCTCATTTTCTGGGCTAAAGTGTGTTTTCACTTCACTATTGTTCACTAAAGTCTATGGATAAATTTCTCACGCAAGCGAAACTAAATTTGCCCACAATGCCTGCTAAAGCAAAAGACAAAAAATCTAAAACTAATGATACAATTACTGATACTATCTTAGTTCACATATCCTCTAGAATGGATATGCAGTCCATATTTGTGCAAATATCTGATTTGTTTACACCTCAATTTGACTGTATCAAGAAAGGCTTATCTAGTATTTCCACTGATCTGGTTACTTTAACATCAGAAGTGAGGCAATTTGCCACTAGAATTTCTGAAGTGAAAAATAGAGTATCCGATCTGGAGGACATAGCTAACTCTCAAGAAACTATATTGCAGAAATAAGAGACACAAATTAACAATCTTCAGACTCGTTTAGATAACATGGAAGATCGTGCAAGACGTAATAATTTATGAATAATAGGCCTCCCAGAAAATCCTGAATTTGAAGACCTAATTAAAATCACTTCTATATTACTCCCTCAAACATTAGAGTTTCCTCCACAACAACTCCCCTTAGAGGTTGAAAGAGCTCATAGAGTAGGCTCCAAAAGAACTTTCTCGGATGGAACAATCAGAAATAGGATGTGCCTTGTAAAGTTTTTGAGATTTCAGGATAAAGTTGAACTATTAAGATTATTTAAAAAAACTGAATCTTGTACTCTAGGAAAGCATAAGATACTACCTTTCCAAGACTTTTCTAGTGAAACATCCTCTAAAAGGAAATGAATGGCCCCTTTTTGTACCCAGTTCATAAATAAGGGTTTGAAAGCATGGCTAGTCTATCCAGCCAAAATTGTTCTAGAAGATAATGGTAAGAAATTCATATTTAACACTGTCAAGGAGGTAAAAGATCATATTGAATCAAAAGGAATCCTGTAGGTATAGTTTTTCCATCAGTGTTATATCTCCTTGGCAATATAAGATATGTTAGTTGGTTTGCTCAATGGAAAGGTTTATCTTTAATAGATGAATGAGATTGTCAGTCGTTATAAGAGATTTCTGCCTCGCAGTTATTTTTAATGTTTTGTTAGAGTATTATGGTTTTTTTGTTTTTTTCCCCTCTCCCCCCTTCACACATAAATTATTACCAGGTCATTATTTTGCCATGAATAAACTTACAATCTTGTCCTGGAATGTTGGAGGAATCTCCTCCCCGGCTAAACGTAAACTCATTATTAAACATTTGACTAAAGATAAACCAGATATCGTCAGGAGACACATCTGACTGATTTAGAATCTGCGAAACTTAAGATTAAATGGGTAGGGAGGGTTGTTGCGGCTCATTCCATTAATAGAAAATGTGGTGTTGCAATATTATTTGATAAAAATGTAAAATATTCTATTATTAGTATAGATGTTGATCCAGAAGCACGGTTAATTTTTTGCAGGTAGTAACTAATGAGACAAAATATTTTTTATGTAATATTTATGGCCCAAATGAGGTCTCGTCTGAATTTGGGGAAAAAATTGGCGGTGATTTTAATTTAACACCATGCCCAATACTGGATAGGCTTTCGTGTAAAAATTGTGTCATAAGCTTAAATTGAGTGATATTTGGAGGATCAGGAATCCAGAGTCACAGATATTCACCTGTGAATCTAAAGCTTTTAAAACATTTTCTAGAATTGATCTGTTTTTAATTTCTGAATCTTTATCTATCCAAACGTTATCTACGGCCATTAGTGACATCTCTATTTCAGATCATGCTGTTATTTCTCTTATATTTCTGACTGCTAATAAAGATGAGAATAAATTGGCTAGATTCTTTTCCCCACGATTTTTGTGCAACAATGTTAAATTTTCTCTCTGGTTAAAACAGAGGTGGAAAGACTTTTGCAGCTTTAATATTGATTATTTTAATCAAATTGAAATTTTTGGGGAACCGCTAAAGCAGTAATTTGTGGCGAAATTAAAGCGTATATGAGTATTCTAAATAAAAAAAAACGTGCGGCAGAAACTCAACATACTAATCAAGTGAGGAATGCTTATAGAAAATATTTGAATAAGCAATCAAATATAAACTGGAATATATACATTGAAGCTAGAAAGGTACGAGATATATTCTTTAAACAAAAATCATTAGAACAGGATTCAAAAACCAATATGTATTTTAGGGGATTTCACGGATGTTCAGCAAACACCTTGTGCGTCTTACAAAAAATAGAAAGTAAATAAATTATATTCCAGCTATTCAAATAGGTAATATTAGATCACTGAAACAGAGGAGATTAGCAAAGGTTTTTTTTTATTTCTATCAACTACTTTACTCTGATGCAGCGAGCAATCTTACATAGCCAGGAGAAGCATCCAGATACCTCAGATTTCTGAGGAAGATTGTTTAACTCTGAATTCTCCGATCTTAGTGGAAGAAATTGATACAGCAGTAGATCATCTCAAACTTAATAAAGCTGCAGGGCCAGATGGACTTCCTGCAGAATTCTATAAGATATTATCGGAGGAATTGAAGATGCCATTCTGTAAACTATTTAATTTTTATTTTCATTCTAAAGACCCTATGTCTACATATTTCTCAGCAGCAAATATTTAGTTAATTTTGAAGAAAGTATAAAAAAATGGAAGATCCGGCTATTTATAGACCTATCTCTGTTTTAAATACGGACTATAAGATTTGAACTTCTATAATTTCCAAAAGGCTTGCTGTACTGCTTGAGAAAATTATCCATTGGGACCAGGTGGGATTTATGTTATCTAGAAATTCTATCAGACATATCCGGAGTGTGATTACATTTATAGACTATTGCTGGAATATGGAAAAAACTGATTTGTACAAAAATAAATTTACCCAGGATATAGCACTTCTCACTTTAGATTCCCAAAATGCCTTTGATTCTATCTCTTGGGATTATCTTTTTAAGGCTTTAATTTAGTTCGGATTTAAAAACAAATTTTTACAGTTTGTCCAGAAACTTTATAACTTTCCAATCTTTTTTTTTTTCCCCTACCTTTCTGTGTCTACCCCTTCTCTCTTGCCCATACCACACTGCACTACAATTACCTACACCACTCAATATACACATACTCAGGGATGTACCTGAAACCTCAGATTCAATCTTTATTCGTGGAATGTAGGGGGAATTCATTCCCCCCTCAAGAGGAAAACAATTCTAACCCTTTCTGCAGGAAACACACCTCTCAGACTTAGAACATGATAAATTAAAATCTGACTGGGTGGGGAGGATAGAGTATGCCTCATACAAATCAGCAAGTCGAGGAGTAGCTATACGTTTTGGAAAACAACTAGATTGTGAGATCACGAAGGTACATAAGGACCCCGAAGGGAGGTATATCATAGTACAAATTCGCATTTTAGGAAAAACACACACCCTGTGCAACATTTATGCCCCGAATCACAAAGACAAGAAGTTTTGGGACACTATAGTGACCACACTTATGCCCTACCTAGGTACTCATCTAATATTGGGGAGTGACTTTAACCTTGCACCCAATCCCCATTGTGATAGGCTAAGAGACCCCAGTCGCTGTACAGGTGGGAAACTGTCCAAAATATCGGATAATTTTGAGAAAAAAATATTCGCAAGGTTGAGGGACTCTCTAGATTTGACAGACATTTGGCGACAAATAAACCCTGATAGAAAGGATTACACATGCATCTCACAGGCAACCCCCTCTATGTCGCGTATTAACCTTTTCATGATCTCAAACTCCCTAATTACCCAGGTGATAGATGCAACAATTGGTGAGGTAGTTGTCTCTGACCATGCTCCCATAGCACTCTTTGTAAATGTAACCCTGCAGACCTGTAACAGGCATACTTTAAGATTCCCGAGGTATCTGATATCCTCTCAAGAGTTTCAGAACTATCTAGTACACTGTTGGGATGATTAAAGGATGAATAACGTCCAACATCTCGGTACACCGGAGCTATTCTGGACAGCGGCTAAAGCTGTTCTCGCAGGTAACATCATTGCTTATATGGCACGCAGGAAAAAACAATGCAGTGAAAAACTTGAGGGCTTGAGGGCAACCTTGTCAGAAGCCTATCGGAAATACTGCACTACACCCTCTAACCAGAATTATCGCAAATACATGGATGTTAAAACTGAACATGATGCATTGCTCGCACACCATGCCTCACAAGCGCTACTACGGTCTAGGGGCAAATATTATAGGTATGGAGACAAGTCGGGGAAACTCCTGGCAACACTAGTAAATATAACCACATCCTCTAATCACATTGCTGCAGTAAAAATGCATGGGAGGGTCGTGAGGGATCCCAAGTCAATAGCGAAAGCATTTGCATCATACTACTCCTCTCTATATACCAGTGATTGCTCCTTCTGGTAGTGAGGTGAGGGATCGTTTCTGGGACAACTTACCGTTCCCACAGATTTCGGACGCGCAGTTAGAAAAGCTGAATGCCCCTATAAATGAGGCAGAAATTGAAAGAACTATTATGTCCATGTCGCTGGGTAAAGCCTCTGGCCCTGATGGGCTACCTATTGAATTTTACCGCTTGCTCAAAACACAAGTGACGCCAGCCCTTACAGGGCTTTATACTAGTTATTTTGTAGATAGCAGGAAGCCTTCCTCTGCATTCTTGGCGGCCTATCTCTCCCTGATCCCAAAACCCGGGAAAGATACCCTACTACCCGAGTCCTACAGACCGATTTCCCTATTGAATTCGGACTACAAGATCCTCACCAAATTATTTGCGGAAAGGTTAAAATTTATTTTCCCTACCATCATACATGAAGATCAGACAGGCTTCATGCATGCGCGGTCCTCGGCGGTTAATGTGCGAAGGGTATTACAAATAGTGCAGCACTACTGGGATGGATTGCGAGATGGAGGAACGGTTGACAGGTCGGAGGCCTTCCTGCTATCTCTCAATGTGGAGAAGGCCTTCGACCGAGTGGAATGGGAGCACCTGTTTAATACCATGGCGAGGGCTAACCTCTCCGGCCCCTTCCTCACTCTTATTAAGAACTTATATAGTTCCCCGATGGCCAATATTTTAGTTAATAATATTTTCTCTCCCAATTTTCAGCTACACAGAGGCACCAGACAAGGGTGCCCGCTGTCACCCTTGCTCTTCAACATCGCCCTGGAGCCACTAGCTATCAAATTACGGCAGGAATTCCCTGGTGTTGATATAGAGGGCGCTCCCCAGCCCCTCGCGTTATACGCAGATGATATGCTCTTGTTCATGCAAGATCCACAGGTGCATCTCCCGTCTATTATGAAAAACTTTAATGAATTTGGGCAGTTTTCAGGCTACAGAGTCAATATACAGAAATCGGAGATCCTGTGGCTTCACAGGAAATCTGGCTCTATGGAAAAGTACCCTTTTAACATAGCAAAACATGATATTACGCACCTAGGTATCAGGATATCAGATAATCCCAATAAATTATATGCTAACAAACTGACTACCATATGTGCAAAACTGCAAGCCCAGATGAATGGGTGGGGATCCCTGCCTCTCTCGCTATCAGGAAGGGTTGGCCTACTCAAAATGGTAATTCTCCCCCGGTTACTATACCCATTACTTATGCTCCCCCTACTGTTAAACAAGTCAGACATTAAATTGCTGAACGCGGCAACGTCAAATTTTATCTGGAGGGGGAAAAAACGAGAATGTCGAGGGATAAATTAAGTGTGGGCTTCCGAAATGGAGATCTGGCTCTGCCAGACTACAGGCTCTACAATTGGGTGGCATTGATCCGCCTAGTGGTAGACTGGCAGATGGGCACGCATCATTTTTGTAGATCCACTCTTGAACAGGCAGTATTAAGTAATATATCTCTAGCATTTCTACTGCATATCCCGGATTTGAAGACAGTTAATACTCTGGGACTTAATGTCCTATTCAAAGACCCTTTGAAAGCCTGGCAACAGGCACACAAGTTTCTGGGAAAGTCATGTCAAGCCTCACGCTACCTGCCAATAGTTAAGAACCCGGACTTCCCGGCAGGATCTGAGACGCGACCTTTCCTAGTATGGGAGCAAAAGGGGATAATGTCACTTAAACACCTAATAGACCCCCTCTTAAAGACGGTTAAGACCTTTAGTACTATACAGAGGGAGCACGATCTACCTAAAAGTCACTTCTACGCTTTTCTGCAGGTGCGTCACTATGTGGGGGCATTGGTCAGAGACAACCCAGAATTTTGGGAGGGGTCCCCCTTCCGCCTCACCCAATCCTTATACCAATTAGGTAAATTTTCCCTTTCAGAAATCTACCAGACACTTTTGCACCAACGTGTGTGGAGACTGCAGAACAACTTACAGACGAGTTGGACGGGGGAGGGATTGGGGGAGGTCACATGGGAGACTATCAGGACGGGTATGGAAAGGGCAAGGAGGGCAACACTATCTGCAATGTACAGAGAAACTCAAGTCTGTTTTTTGCACAGGTCGTACTTCACACCCAGAATAATGGATAAATGGATCCCCAACTGGCCTAATAAATGTGCCAAATGTGCAATGGAGAAACCGAATCTTCTACATTGTATTTGGGAATGTCCCTCTATTAAACAATTCTGGGGTAAAATGCAGTACTGGGTTAACCAGAAGCTGCAGATCCAGTTTACCGTATGCCCCGAGGCTGTAATTTTCCTGCACTGGGACACACAATACAAAGAGAATGATGCGGTACTGAGTTTAGTAATCTTGGAAGCAAGAAAATGCATACTAAAACGCTGGATAGCAAACACGAGTCCTTCCTTTAAGAGCTTTAAAAACCTGTTGCAATCTCAAATATTCACAGAACAAATGGATGCCAGGATGGACGTCCAAGACAGACTAGGTTCATTTCTGCGCAAATGGCGCAGGCTTATACTAACCTTTGAACTAGAAATACAGAGACTGATGCCATGCCATTTAAAGACTCAGTGACTCTTGCGGAAGCCACCTTAAGGGGGGAATGGGGACATCTGTTTGAGAACCAACAATAGTTATCAAGACCATATGCGGAGCTGTAGAACCCTGTATGCAAGGGAGACGCTACCCCCGCTCTACTCTCAGATCGCCTCATATGTCCCCAGCCCTGCACATTTCTCTCTCATCCTCTTCTCTCCCACACCCTTCCCCTTTTTTTTTTTCCCCAGCTGTTGGGTCCCACGACCGACCACGTGACGAGAATAATAATTCCCACGCTGTTAGGATAGATAGGATAATTAGGTTAGTAGTAAGAAGTTCAAGCTGGTCAAGTATTAGACCAGAATTTTTGTTGGAAAAGAAGTAAATGTATGGAGGGGTTGTTGTATGCACGGAGGAAACAATACTAGACAGCAACACTGTCGGCGCAGACAAACTTTGTGGGAACCTATGTCTTATACATAAACCTTGTCTCAATCCTAGCTGTTCAATTATGCTTGATTGTTTGTATGTCTACTGTGATCTTTGTAATGGCTTATGACGTGTATATTAACTATCCTCCATAATAAAAATTATATTTTAAAAAAAAAAAAAATCTTAAGGTGAAATTTCCCATACACTTTATACTATTTTATACACCGGTAAAACAAGTCATTAGAAATACATTAAAGGGACAGAAAAGTCACAATTACACTTTTATGATTCAAATTTAAACAACTTCCCAATTTCCTTCTATTATCAAATCTGCTTTTTGCCTTTGGGGACTTTTGTGACAAAGCATATAATGCAGTAGGGTGCGCTAGCTGCTGATTAGTGGCACATACAAGCCTCTTGCCATTGGCTCAATTTATGTGCACAGCTAGCTCCCCGTAGTGCATTGCTGCTGCTTCAAAAAAGGATATCTAGAGAATTAAGCAAATATCATAATAGAAGTCAGTTGGAAAGTGTTAAAAATTGTATGTTCTATTTAAATAAAGAAAAACATTTAGGGTTTCTTGTTATTTCAAGGGAAAACCAAATGTACAGGACACTGTCCCTTTAAGTCTGTGATCATGTGACATAAACAGCAGCAGCTGAAGGTGCAGAATACACTTACTAAGGTCTTTACTAACAACAAGAATCAGTCACAGATCAGTGGGATAAACGTTCTGATGATAAACAGGTGCAGCTAATAGAAATATGAAATGTATTATAAAATAACCTCATTAGAAATAAAATAATATGCAGATCACAAGATATTTATGATTAGATCAGTATATGTGATGAGACTGATAAAACAGGGCCATAAGCTATGGCCCTCTCTGCATCGGACAGCGGTGGGACCGATCGTTGGTGGGTGGGAGCGTAAGACGGGAGGCGGGTGGGCGGCCCATCGCTGGAGGAGGCAGGATGAGGGCGGTAGAGGGTGAACGCTCGGCCCCTCTACTTTTGAAAAAAAAAAAGGAATCCAGCTGCATGATTGAGGGGGAACGAGGGGCCATGATGGGATCATATGTGGGGTAATTTTTGAAAAAAAGGGATCTGGGGGGGTTTGGGTATGGGGGGCAGCTACACTACAGAAATATGAGTATTATTTAAAAAAACAAAACACCTAGGCCTAGATTTAGAGTTCGGCGTTAGCCGCGAAAACCAGCGTTAGAGGCCCCTAACGCGGGTTTCTTACGGACTCCGGTATTTAGAGTTTATTTACCGACACTCAAAAATCACCTAACGCTCAAATTTCTACCGACACCTCAGACCCAGTAGTAAACATATACCGACAAAATAAACATCCACGAATCACAAAACAAATATTACACAAACTACACTTACACTCATACAAACACTACACTATTTTTATTTTTATGATTTAATAATTTTTCATCCAAATACAAAGGATCAAAGTTGCGAGATCTCGGGTGTTAGAAAAAAATATACACAAATCCATTTTCCCATTGACTTACATTGACACACGGGAAAAGACCCTCATATACCTACATCTAACTAATAACATTATCACAAACATACACTCATCGATGCATACAAACAATATACACCACATGACATACAAAAAAAATAGATTTATTACATAAAGAACACGATTTAGTTACTTTTTCACAAAAGCTCATGACGTCACTCACTTTACGAGGAAAACCAGTCTTAGAAAAAATAAATAAATTTTTTTAGAGCCTCCATTGACTTCTATTGGGAAGACGTGCTCGTGCACGCGAAACCCACATTTCCCTAACGCACGCAAATAGCGTAGACAGAAAAACTCCAAATACCAGCGCTAGAAAATACATGATTTTATGCGTTAGACACAGCTAGGATAAATAGATCAACAAATGACTATTACCCTATGGTGGATTTATTGATTTTACAGTTTGAATATTCACAACACTATTAAATTGTTTCACACTTTTAGATTACATCAACTACAAATCAACATCACTACAGGGAGTGCAGAATTATTAGGCAAGTTGTATTTTTGAGGATTAATTTTATTATTGAACAACAACCATGTTCTCAATGAACCCAAAAAACTCATTAATATCAAAGCTGAATAGTTTTGGAAGTAGTTTTTAGTTTGTTTTTAGTTATAGCTATTTTAGGGGGATATCTGTGTGTGCAGGTGACTATTACTGTGCATAATTATTAGGCAACTTAACAAAAAACAAATATATACCCATTTCAATTATTTATTTTTACCAGTCAAACCAATATAACATCTCAACATTCACAAATATACATTTCTGACATTCAAAAACAAAACAAAAACAAATCAGTGACCAATATAGCCACCTTTCTTTGCAAGGACACTCAAAAGCCTGCCATCCATGGATTCTGTCAGTGTTGTGATCTGTTCACCATCAACATTGCGTGCAGCAGCAACCACAGCCTCCCAGACACTGTTCAGAGAGGTGTACTGTTTTCCCTCCTTGTAAATCTCACATTTGATGATGGACCACAGGTTCTCAATGGGGTTCAGATCAAGTGAACAAGGAGGCCATGTCATTAGATTTTCTTCTTTTATACCCTTTCTTGCCAGCCACGCTGTGGAGTACTTGGACGCGTGTGATGGAGCATTGTCCTGCATGAAAATCATGTTTTTCTTGAAGGATGCAGACTTCTTCCTGTACCACTGCTTGAAGAAGGTGTCTTCCAGAAACTGGCAGTAGGACTGGGAGTTGAGCTTGACTCCATCCTCAACCCGAAAAGGCCCCACAAGCTCATCTTTGATGATACCAGCCCAAACCAGTACTCCACCTCCACCTTGCTGGCGTCTGAGTCGTACTGGAGCTCTCTGCCCTTTACCAATCCAGCCACGGGCCCGTCCATCTGGCCCATCAAGACTCACTCTCATTTCATCAGTCCATAAAACCTTAGAAAAATCAGTCTTGAGATATTTCTTGGCCCAGTCTTGACGTTTCAGCTTGTGTGTCTTGTTCAGTGGTGGTCGTCTTTCAGCCTTTCTTACCTTGGCCATGTCTCTGAGTATTGCACACCTTGTGCTTTTGGGCACTCCAGTGATGTTGCAGCTCTGAAATATGGCCAAACTGGTGGCAAGTGGCATCTTGGCAGCTGCACGCTTGACTTTTCTCAGTTCATGGGCAGTTATTTTGCGCCTTGGTTTTTCCACACGCTTCTTGCGACCCTGTTGACTATTTTGAATGAAACGCTTGATTGTTCGATGATCACGCTTCAGAAGCTTTGCAATTTTAAGAGTGCTGCATCCCTCTGCAAGATATCTCACTATTTTTGACTTTTCTGAGCCTGTCAAGTCCTTCTTTTGACCCATTTTGCCAAAGGAAAGGAAGTTGCCTAATAATTATGCACACCTGATATAGGGTGTTGATGTCATTAGACCACACCCCTTCTCATTACAGAGATGCACATCACCTAATATGCTTAATTGGTAGTAGGCTTTCGAGTCTATACAGCTTGGAGTAAGACAACATGCATAAAGAGGATGATGTGGTCAAAATACTCATTTGCCTAATAATTCTGCACTCCCTGTAGTAACACATTATTATTTAAATAAAATTACATTTAAACGTAAAAAAAAAATCATTAAACTTTTCTGGATTCACAAACAGTACACAATGGGAAACACCTCTCATTTACCTTTATTATTGCATTTCAGTTATTCAACTCATATGCTTGCAGCAACTGCATATCTACATAGGCTTAACACATGATCACTCATGGATGCACATATATTACTTTTAACATTCACTCATACATGTGCATTCAAATGATGGTGGAAAAACACATTACATTCTCTAGAGGAATCACAAAACAGAACATATGGATTTTACTGTACTTTGAACATCATGATTCCATCAACAGAAACCATTAGGAATTACGTACAACAAGAACATCATTACACAAGATTACAGATGTCACTTTATGGGAAGGAACAACAATGCCACACCGCTATATAGAAGTCAGCATATGTGGGACACAATCACAATATATACGTACATGTACATAACACGCATCACCCATCACGCAACCACAAAGCACACATTTAGATTTTATTCAGCACACAATAACAATGTAGCACAATACAACAACACAATGAGGATTTCACAACTACATAGGCAGGTTAATAATATCATGACGTCATTAGAAGATTCAACCATACACATCACAGATTCACCACTGTACCGCCCCTTTAGGAACTTTAACACTCAATACTACAATACAACATATACGTAAACAACACTTTTGAACAGCATTATTAGGGAAATTTCAATGGGACAATTAAGAAATATTGTCAGATCGCAAATCACTTTATATAAAATACTACAGATGGCATCCGGAAGTTATTCAGTATTAGTGCCATTTGAATGGGACGCATACAATATTGACAGCTCGGCAATCACTTATATATACAATACTACAGATGACATCCGGAAGCTCAGAATTATTATGCTGATTTTAAAGGGACGCATACAATATTGACAGCTCGGCAATCACTTATATATACAATACTACAGATGACAGCCGGAAGTGCTTCAGTATTAGTGCCATTTTTATGGGACGCATACAATATTGACATCTCGGCAATCACTTATATATACAATACTACAGATGACAGCCGGAAGTTATTCAGTATTAGTGCCATTTTAATGGGACGCATACAATATTGACAGCTCGGCAATCACTTATATATACAATACTACAGATGACAGCCGGAAGTGCTTCTGTATTAGTGCCATTTGAATGGGACGCATACAATATTGACAGCTCGGCAATCACTTATATATATACAATACTACAGATGGCAGACGGGAAGTTCTGAATTATTATTGCGATTTGAATGGGACGCATACAATATTGACAGCTCGGAAATCACTTATATATACAATACTACAGATGGCAGACGGGAAGTTCGGAATTATTATTGCGATTTGAATGGGACGCATACAATATTGACAGCTCGGAAATCACTTATATATACAATACTACATATGGCAGACGGGAAGTTCTGAATTATTATTTTGATTTTAAAGGGACGCATACAATATTGACATCTCGGCAATCACTTATATATATAATACTACAGATGGCAGACGGGAAGTTCTGAATTATTATTGCGATTTTAAAGGGACGCATACAATATTGACAGCTCGGCAATCACTTATATATACAATACTACAGATGGCAGATGTTACTTTATCGTTTACAAACAATATTGCAGCAACATTGATCGATCACATTCGATGCACATTATACACAACTATGCACTTTCATTCATGTTAGCCTGGACGTGTGCTTGTTACTATAAGATCGCGTTTAATAAATATTGATTACGCATATGAACATGCACTGTATGTGTGATATTTGACACTTTCACATTGAGATTCATTGGGGGAAAACAACATTTCAGCAAAAAACAAAAAAACGCCCACTGTGAAAGCATTCGCGCCGCTCACATACAAACAAGTGAATACAATTAGCAATCATTACAAACTCACTACCATTGGACTAATTGTACTATAAATCCCACAAACAACATGGCCAAAGCATCACTTGTGATCCACATCAGATCAAGTGCTTACCTTGTTACGCTGTTTTGAAAGATGGATGACAATGACATGGTAGACGCTGCTGGTGCTGCTATTGGCGAACTAGCTGTTGGTCGAATCAGGCAGCCTCGGCGGCTCAGACTGAGACGAAGGGGTCGTCTGGTTCGAGGTCCTCGTGTCTACAGGGTGAGACCCACCTTGGAAAACATGAGCGACTTTGAGGTTTATGATAAGTATCGGCTCGATCGCGAACAGCTCATTGGCCTTTACGAGCTTCTTAAACCTCATTTGGAGCCACGTATACAAATAAGGACTGCTGTTCCCCCCATGAGTAAGATGCTAAGCTGTCTATACGTCCTGGCCTCCGGGAGTTTTCAATCCGGAGAACTGTACATGCATGGCCTGGCTCAAGGTACATTCTCTGGGGTGTTTGATAACTTTCTGGACGCCATGGTACGTATCAGTAAGCAATACATAGGATTCCCACAGAATGATGGTGATTGGAGGCGCCTGAAGCGGGAATTCTTTGATATTGCTCAATTGCCCAATGTCTTGGGAGCCATTGATTGTACCCACATTGCGCTGTGTGCTCCAATTGATGACTTGCCCTTCAGAAATCGCAAACATTTTCATAGCCTCAACGTGCAGTATGTTTGTGACGCACGGATGAGGATTATGCATGTGTATGCGAATTTTGGAGGTGCTTGTCATGATGCCCGCATCCTCTTTCAGTCGTCCCTGTGGAGACAGTTTGAGGAAAGACAAATGCCCCCTGGTTATCTCGTTGGTGAGTATTTGTGCACAACATGGTTAATTAGTTTGACAATTGCCACTGTAGTTTTAAAATGTTAGCGTCATGTTCAGCTATAGGATGCAATTTAACCATTTGTTATTTTCCGACGCTAATGTCTACTTTTAGTTCAATGCAGATATGTAGCATGTCATACCTTAAATGCTCAGAGAATGCAATGTAACCATGTATTTAGCATTTTACATAAGGTTTGTTTTAGGAGAAATACGCATATGTAGCATGTCTTAGCTGAAATGGGAAGATATTAGCTCATGCAATTTAACCATGTCATTGTCTCTTTCCGCTAATGTCTACTTTTAGTTCAATGCAGATATGTAGCATGTCTTACCTTAAATGCTCAGAGAATGCAATGTAACCATGTAGTTAGCATTTTACACAAGGTTTGGTTTAGGAGAAATACGCATATGTAGCATGTCTTATCTGAAATGGGAAGATATTAGCTCATGCAATTTAACCATGTCATTGTCTCCGCTAATGTCTAGCTTTAGTTCAATGCAGATATGTAGCATGTCTTACCTTAAATGCTTAGATAGAGAATGCAATGTAACCATGTATTTAGCATTTTACACAAGGTTTGGTTTAGGAGAAATACGCATATGTAGCATGTCTTAGCTGAAATGGGAAGATATTAGCTCATGCAATTTAACCATGTCATTGTCTCTTTCCGCTAATGTCTACTTTTAGTTCAATGCAGATATGTAGCATGTCTTACCTTAAATGCTCAGAGAATGCAATATAACCATGTAGTTAGCATTTTACACAAGGTTTGGTTTAGGAGAAATACGCATATGTAGCATGTCTTAGCTGAAATGGGAAGATATTAGCTCATGCAATTTAACCATGTCATTGTCTCTTTCCGCTAATGTCTACTTTTAGTTCAATGCAGATATGTAGCATGTCTTACCTTAAATGCTCAGATAGAGAATGCAATGTAACCATGTATTTAGCATTTTACACAAGGTTTGGTTTAGGAGAAATACGCATATGTAGCATGTCTTAGCTGAAATGGGAAGATATTAGCTCATGCAATTTAACCATGTCATTGTCTCTTTCCGCTAATGTCTACTTTTAGTTCAATGCAGATATGTAGCATGTCTTACCTTAAATGCTCAGATAGAGAATGCAATGTAACCATGTATTTAGCATTTTACACAAGGTTTGGTTTAGGAGAAATACGCATATGTAGCATGTCTTAGCTGAAATGGGAAGATATTAGCTCATGCAATTTAACCATGTCATTGTCTCTTTCCGCTAATGTCTACTTTTAGTTCAATGCAGATATGTAGCATGTCTTACCTTAAATGCTCAGATAGAGAATGCAATGTAACCATGTAGTTAGCATTTTACACAAGGTTTGGTTTAGGAGAAATATGCATATGTAGCATGTCTTAGATGAAATGGGAAGATACAGAATAATATAGAACTTGATTTTTGGATTTTTATGAAAAAATTTTTTAATGGATTATCGTGTACCAACATTTTTTTTTTAATCAAAATACTATTTTAAGGATTCTGTTTGAATTATGTTCTGTTCATAATTTATAGGTGATTCTAGGTACATGAGCCGGCCTTGGCTCATTACCCCCTTGTGTAGCCCGACTGATGTGTCTGAGGAGCGCTACAATAGGGCTCATAAGAGAACCAGGGCAGTGGTTGAAAGGATGTTCGGGCTCCTGAAGATGAGATTCAGGTGCCTGGACCGTTCTGGAGGAGCACTCCAGTACAACCCAAAGAAGGTGGCTAAGATCGTTGTAGCCTGTAGCGTCCTGCATAATATTGCACAGCGGGCTGGGATGCTGCAGGCCGTCCCGGTGGACAGAGACCTCCTCAGAGATGAGGAGGATGATCCTGTTCTAGAGGGGGAATTCCAGGACGAGGGCCTCGATGTCAGAGCAGACGTCATCAACCGCCACTTTAGACGGTAAAGAATAGAAGTTAGACTGTAGTATTTTCAATAGATGTGAACTCTAGGGAAATGACAAGTAGAGAATTGTGCAAACATGTTAGGATTGTTCATCAAATGATAAACATGTGTTTCATTTATTAATATAGGTGATGCTCTGGGCATTGGGTCCTGTAGCGAGTCTTTGCCACCTGGTTTTTAAAGAGGACATCAGATGGTAAGTATAAATGTATGGACTGTTGCTGGCATGAATTGTACACAAATACATCATATGGCATACATTTTCAAAAATAGTATTTAGTTTACACATTACTTAAAATGTAAATACTCAGAAAGGGATCCTCTAGAATGACTATGGTTCAATGTCACACATTAGAGGTTTGTTCTGCTCAATATGACTCATCTTCACACTTGATAGAAAATAACACAAGTTGCTACACACGCTTAGTAAGCTAGTGACAGAAATTTATTATGAAATGGGGGGTGGGAGAGGGGTACAGAACTGATTCACACACTTGTAGTAATTTTAATTAAAAATTTTCTTCCATTAGGGAGCTGACTTAATCTAAAGACTGAAAGGGAAGAATTAGAAGCCTGACAGTGAAGATTGCCCAGACTGACAGTGGGAAAAAGCCAAGATTGAAATTGAAGTATACCAATGGGATCATGTCTGGCATTATCTTTCCAATCTGCTGACCTTGAAAACCATACAAAGACATGTTCACATGGTAAGTGCCAACTATTTGATAGAATAAGGCTGTGGAGACATCCTATTGGAGACACTTAGATGATTTTCTAATTTTTAGATGGTATTTCCCAGTCCTCTATTTAATGAACTGATGAATAAGACACCTATTGAAGATCAACTGTTTACCCCTGAATTGACTTTTAAAGACCATGCATTATCCAGGTTGGTGTACCAAAGCATGCTAGTGAAGACTGTTGAATATTAGTAGCTTACATACATTAGTCATATTTAGTTCTTTATTAGATATTTAGGGATCACAATCAGACACTTAGATGATTTTACTTTTTTAGATGGTATTTCACAGTCCTCTATTTAATGAACTGATGAATAAGACACCTATTGAAGATCAACTGTTTAGTGAAGACTGTTGAATATTAGTAGCTTACATACATTAGTCATATTTAGTTCTTTATTAGATATTTAGGGATCACAATCAGACACTTAGATGATTTTACTTTTTTAGATGGTATTTCACAGTCCTCTATTTAATGAACTGATGAATAAGACACCTATTGAAGATCAACTGTTTACCCCTGAATTGACTTTCAAAGACCATGCATTATCCAGGTTGGTGCATGCTAGTTAAGAATCACAGGAAGAATGTTGATTATTGTTAGCTTACATACATTAGTCATACTTATTTCATCATTAGATATTTAGGGATCACAATCAGAAAAAGGAATACATATTATAGTTGATATAGAGGTATTTGAATGGACATGAAATATTACATTTATGTTCAGCATACATATATTGTTGAAATGTGATATACATTATTATGTATAATTCGAAATTTGGATATTTAAATTGAATTTTGATTCAACAATATAATGGTGTATGTTTTTTTTTTTAAATCAATTTAATAAATATCTTTCAAAAATGTTGAACAAAGTTAGAGCATAGACACAAGATGATTGTAAATGTATTTTATGAATATTTGACAACGTGTGTATTAACTTTGTTCCATTTTTTTATTTGTCATTTCAGATTGGCATCTGATGACTTCCAGGAATATTTTTTTTTTTCAATAAACTTTTTTTTTTTTTTTTTACATGTTAATAATAAACATTTTATTATTAAATACATTCTTTTGAACAGATTATAATAAATATCAATATAATCTGTCAATAAAAAAAAGTTTGACTCCCATGACTGGTAGTTGGCTATTTGACAAGCACATGCATAAGATCAAATAATGCATTAATTTTAGAAAATCAACTGATTCCGAGAATATTACATTAAACTATCTTTTTTAACATTAATTGGGGAGTGAGATCCTTCGATGCTTTTCTTTTGAAAATCTTAGATATTAAATTAATTTTGGATATGTAGTCAAATTTTCTCATAAATTATTTATTTTCACTTTTAAGAAGGGGAAGTGGTTCAATTACATTAAAGTGACAGTGTTGTTGAATGTAAAATTAATTTTATAAGATATTGTATCTTCCTTAGGTATCTCTAAACATTTTTTTAGAAATTATTTAAATTTTTACTTGTATAAATGGTAGGTCATTTAACTTGATATTTTTAACAAGCTAGTTATTGGATGCCAGGTTAATCTATGTAATTTTCTAGTGGAGTCATTTAACTATAGTTAGTAATATTATGTATTTTTAAAAATCTTACCTCTTGGGTTAGACATCAAATATCTATATATAATTTTAATTCCCCTTTAGTTTATTTTGACAATGTTAAATCAATATTCCAAATGTTTTGGTCCTTAAAGGGACATTCACAAAGTATATTGTGTATAGATTTTTAAAAAAATCATAAAAGAATTTAAACATATTTAGAAAGTAATATAGAATTACATTCAGTCTTTAAATATACTTTTAAAAAAATACATCAATGCACATATCTTAGTCAATTACATAAGGCATCTATATGCAACCAACAATCAGCATCAAAATAGCCTATGTAGATATGTATTTAATCCAAGAATATATATAATTACAATATAATGATTGAATAACAAAACATATTAAGTTGGTCAAATATTAGAATCTTATACAAAATGCATACATAACATATAGCTTAATGTCCCTCTAAGCTGAAGGCTCCAAAATACCTCCTTTAATAAATATATTTCAGTCAGTGTGTAAAACAAACTAGAAGTTAATCTAAATTTGCTTTACTCATATGTTAGACTAATTTAGCAAAAGGAAGGTGCCTAGGTTTCTGATATTTTAAGCATTATTGTGAAATGTTTCTTTAAAGGGACATGAACTCAAAATATACTTAAAGGGAGACAGTTAAAAAATTAATGATTTATACATTCTGAATGAGTATTCTATTTTAAGCAACTTTAAAAATTGTCTCGTATTATGAATGCTCCTTGTGATGTTGCTATCATTACTTTAAAAAAAAAGGCATTAAAAAGATAATTTATTTGCTTCAGTACTCTGGACAGAACTTGCTTTTTTTGGTTGGATTAATTGATCCAACAATCGTCAAGGACAACCCAGGTTTTTTGGAAACAATTGTCCGTAATCTAAAATATCATTATTGATTTGCAAAGAAAGATAACAAGATAACTGTTAATATTTGATAATCGGATTAAATTATAAAGTTGATTAACATTTCATGCTCAATCTGAATCACCAACGCTAAATTTGTTTGGACAGTGTCCCTTTAAGAGCTTTAAATAGTGTATTTACTTCTCTTCCTATCTTGACATACTTTGCTTGAAAAGCATATCGAGATAGGCTCAGTAGATGAAGATTGGTGGATGCACAGAGATGCCTTATGTGATTGGCTCAACCATGTGCATTGAAATTTCTTCTGTTGAGGATATATAAATACTAAGAGAAATTGATTTACATTTTAAAGTCTAAACAATCTTCTATCTCTACAGATCATTTGATACAATTGTTTGTTTGTAATGTCTATTTAAAAATAAAGACGCCATTGCACAATAACATATATGAGCACTTCAGAGAAATACAAGCTCGAGGTTTATTTGCTAATAACAAACAAACATGTAGTTTAACATTTATAAACAGATTATCCAAGTTACTGACATTCTAACCTGAATTTGAACATTAAGAAATATTGCGTGGGAAACGCATCTTGAAACACCAGATTAGCATCTTTAAACATTAGTCTAATGTCACGCAATAGCACACAATCAATGTGCATTATAAAGACATTTAATAGAGCAATGTCAATAATTCTCAATAAGTCAACAAATTTATTTTATGAACAATAAAGACATACAATATTAAATGTGTATTTGTATTAAATAAACAGACCGTTATTAAACCGAAAAATGTCTACAACATTTAATAATGTGACAGTATTAGATTTTAAAGAGAATTTAATCATTAATATTTAACAGATCACGGATATTAAATCTGCGTCACACATATCCGCATGACAGGCCCATGAGTTACAAATAAGTCTACATGAAAAATGAAGTAACAGCACCACCAAGCGGTATGTGTAAGGAAGTTACTAAGATATGAAACATTAAGGAACGGCCAATCCGAGTTCATCACACAAACACAACTTGAGTCAGGATGGTCTCACAGACATTCTAACAATATTTCAAACTTTTATCCAATCAGATGTACAGATAACTTGTCCCATGGTGCATCTCATGTTTACTTCACCATATAAAAGTCCATTACACGTTGCCATCTTTGTCAGTTCTCTAATGCCTGCAGGCAGTATATATTATAATAATATATTTTTTTGAAAACCCAGCAGGCATGTCAGTTCCCAGGTTCACCAAGGAGGAGAGCGCTGCACTGGTCCACGCCGTCAAGGACTTTTATCCCCAGCTGTTTGGGAACAAGAGGAGGTTGACAGATGCGCCTGTTAAGAAGGCCCTCTGGGAGTCTATCACCAATGCGGTTAGATTGGTGTGTGAAGTCCAGAGGACCCAGGATCAGATCATGAGGAGATTCGGAGATATGAGGTTGCGGTTATCCAAAAAAGTCAACCTCATAAGGGACTGGGTACAAGCCCGTAAAAGAGGTGGCAAAAGAGAGGCCCCGCGGAAACTGTACCTACTCCCTTATGAGGTGACTTTATGCGAGCTCCTCAATCTCCGGGTCCCCAAAAGATTTCGATCCTCGCCATCCTCGGCCTCCTCTTCTTCCCTCCCAGCTGCGGGATCTGAAAGTACTGACGCGGGGGCCAGGGCAGCTGCTTCTCCGTCCGGTGGCCTGGGAGGAGATGATGGAGAATCTGAACAAGGTAATTATCCAACTTCATATAATATCTTAATATTTGTTATTTTTATCCAAAAATGTGTATATAGTCAGATACTAAACCTATACAGATCTCACAACATACACTACATATGATGTTTAGATATCTGATTTTAGATTAGTGACACATGAAATAGGAATGATGTTTCTTGCGCTCTACAGAATATGCGTCACAGAGCGGAAATGGAATTTCGCATCCACGTTAACATGGCTTTGCTGTAAGTGGCATTGCTTTATACATGTTGGTCAAATGACGGATGCGTTATTCCGCTTGGAATCATTGCGCAATGATCGCGAAAATGGAATTTCGCATCCACGTTAACATGGCTTTGCTGTAAGTGGCATTGCTTTATACATGTTGGTCAAATGACGGATGCGTTATTCCGCTTGGAATCATTGCGCAATGATCGCGAAAATGGAATTTCGCATCCACGTTAACATGGCTTTGCTGTAAGTGGCATTGCTTTACACATGTTGGTCAAAATTAAATGTGAATTATTATATTAGTGAAGAATACAGTATTCTTATTTTCAATATTATAGATAATAAAAAAAGAAGAATACAAATAAATTATAACATATGGCCATCAATTGATGATTATGAAATAACACCAAAAAATTATTAAAGATACAGTAAACAACACAACTGATTGAAAATAAGAGTCCAGGATATATTTATCATGAATTTAATTGAGGAAACAATTAACTCATGGGACTACCAAAGGATTAATAGTTTTAAATTGATTTGTTAATAATGTAAAGATTTTAAACATGGCATGATTTGTATTAATGATATGCAATCCTCATTTAATATATTACAGATATGGATGTTGCTGCTGGATCCTCAAGCCAGGGCTTGTCACAGTATGGTATGTCTCATTTTAATTGACATTTGTCTTAGAAACATGGACAGAACATTACATACTAAATCCACATTGTTCAATATTTATATGTAATGTCCCTTTAATAGATGAAAATTAAATAATTCTTCGGATATACTTAAATAACATATTAGATTTGAATTGCATGCTCAATCCCATTCATTACATCAACATATGGAGTAGAGAATTCATTAACACCAACATTGTCAAATCAATTTAATTTTATATTAAAGGGATACTGAGCTACAATTATTAATGTTGTCATTCAGATAGAGTATGCAATATTAATAAACATTTAAATATAATACTATCATCATATGTGAAATATTCTATTGCTAAATGTATTTTAAAATCAAGAATGTACGTTTATCTGCATCTCAATTTTGGTTGACCAACCTGGGTTTTTATTGATGATTGGTGGATACCTTCAACAAACAATATTTATTGAATCCAATATTGCTTATCTGCCTTTAAGATTAAAATTTAGCAACATTCAAATTATAATAGGAGTCAATGTTAAATCATTTTGAACAGTTTGAACAGAGAAATCAATGATTTAAATTAATCATGTCAGTGTCCCTTTAAGAAAAAATAGATTCATTCATCTTTACATTCTTTGGATTAAACAATATTGATATATAATTCACATATTCACTGTTGGAGTTACTTTATAGATATCAGCATACTCTAACAGCACCATGATTACATTTTTGTAATAATCAATTTGGTTTTGTATTGTGATAAATATGTGTTGTGTCCTAAACAAGATTACTGTACATTGCACAAATGGCTCGATGTGCCACATGTGTTTGTTTAGATTTGTCAACAGCTGCTCTTCAAAATGTGGTTTGTGTGTATTCTTTTACGAACATTGATCAATGGGTATATTTAGATATGCAATAGCATTGTATGAGATGAGTTTGATGTCTAATATAGTCTGAAATTAAACATATGTTCAATACAGAATTTTTAACAGAATCCCCTTGATTCAATCAAGCATTTTCTGATTTAATGACTGCTCTATTCTTCACATTTTCAAGTTGATTAATCTTAAAATTCGAGACAGATGTGATTTAGTGATATCCCAAATGTGTTTCCTAATATATATCTATATCATTCATAGAGAGAGTTGGTGTGGTGAGCCCACAGGAATCCAGCAGTGACATAGAGCCGCCTTTGCGGTCTCCTGGTAAGTCCATTGACTCATTTATATGTAATTGAAGGTGTATTGGTAATCAATATTATGAGCATGATTCTGATGAAGCATAACATTTGAAACAAACATAATTTTCTCTTCTGATTATATATTAATTTTCTTTTAATATTGAACGATTAATAATTTAAACTTTATTAGTCTACACATTTGTTATTCAGAAGATGTATAGCATATGTTTGTTTCCATGTTCTTTTTTGACAACAGTCATCAAGTGATACACACATGAGAAATCTTAAATGTTCTATGTACTATGCTTTTATGATTTTTAAATTAATCCAAACAATACATCGAAAATATGAATCATTGAGAATAACAAATCTAATGTAATTTGTATGCTCCATCAAAATGATGTAAATCATAACTTTGGGTGTGTATATCTTTAATGCAACATTGATGTGTGTCTTTGAACAACAGTAACATATGTTATAATATCTGTTGTTAACGTGTACACAACATGTTATGTTTTACAGAGATTGATTTAACATATGTGACGGAGGAGGAAGAGGCTGCCTTGGAGTCTAATGGTATGTGAAATATATCTATCATGTTTCCAACATGTTGGTTTATTTGAAATAATTTCATTGAAGACATTCAAAGTCTACAGCTTTTGCACTTTAAAAAGGAATATTATTTGTCTGTTCAAATACACTACTGCCCCCTTTCTATATCAGGCAGCATGAAAAATTTTGAATTGAAAATATTTAAAATTCATGCCATCATTATGTCACATGCATATTCCAGCCCAAAACACAATAATAATGTTATAATTGTACAGACAGTAATTGATATTCATCTGAGTGCCTATATGCATACCATATCCTCATTTCATAATTGTTTACAAATTCAAACACACTTCGAAGTATATTGAAAACATAATCAATTTGAAATGCGTTGATTTGATTTCATGATGTATGGGATGTTAATATATATTTATTAAATTTTCAGATGGATCCACCACTTCTGGTCATCTGGTTTCCGCCCCTGCCCAGTCCCCTGCACAGTCACAGACCCCTCCCCATGCCCAGACCCCTGCCCAGACCCCTGACCATGCCCAGACCCCTGCACAGACCCAGACCCCTGCCCATGACCAGACTCCTGCCCATGCCCAGACCCCTGCCGGCCCTTCCCATTTATCATTTCCTGTCCCTCCCAAAAAACGCCCCTACACCCCCCTTCGCCGCTCTCCCCGTATTATGGCCCGTACAGCTGCCCAGACCCCAACTCCCCACTCCCCAGCTGTACGGCCTACCCTGGAGCGGCAGCTCACCCCTCCCCAAGCCAATACCATCCCTCCCCAAGCCAATCCCATCCCTCCCCAAGCCAATCCCATCCCTCCCCCCTGTCTCAACCTTCATTGTCCTGGGTGTCGGATTGTCCTTCCCAGGCACAGCTGTAAGTATCATTCAAAATCCACATTATAAGATACTTAAAGGTACAGTGAAGGTAAATATTTTCTATTGTGATTCAAATAGAGCATGCAATGTTAATCAAATTTATAATTTACTACTCTTATGAATTATTCTTCATTCTCTTGATATCTTTATTGAAACAAAGAAATGCCTATAATTATTTTAAACAATAAAATAATTCTGGCCATCATTTCTTTATTGTTGGATGAATGTATCCATCAACCAGCAGGGACAAACAAAGTTGATAAACAAATATTGGCTGCCCTAAAAAGCAACATTCTTGCCTTCAAAATCTAGCTATAGAATTCAAACATTTAAAGAATATGTGTAAGTTTTAAAGATTTGTAATGTCATGCTCTATCTGAATCAGTCAATTAAATATTTAGGTTCAGTGTCCCTTTAATTGGATATCACTACATATACCTATCACCACTACTTGTATCCACCAATTAATGTACAAATGTTGATACATTATCTCTTGTCTAACCCAGTGGGAATGTAATTTCTTCAGGTTGCTATGTTTACACAGCTTGTCCTCAATGCCAAAATGTTTAAGGATAGGTGTGCCTACCACAGTATAATTGAAATATTTAAATTGCTTATGTAAGTACAATGTAAATCCTTTAACAAGATTTGATACACTCAAGCTGTATAAGTGGATCATCTAAAACCAATTAAAGGGGACAACATGTTTGAGTAAACTGTCCCTTTAATGATTTCTGTCTGTCTGAATAACCTAATTCATGTGTAAAGAATAAATTTAAACTAATTGATGTAAAGAATGATTTGTCTTTATGATGACAATGTATCTTTTCTAATTTTTTCGTCTGTTGTGTAATTATCCTTAATATTTAATGTATTCTTTATTTTAGGCTGTGACTCAGCATGGCTCATGCTAGAAGGTAGAGCAAGAGTAGAGCAGGCTGTGTTGAGGAACGCAGCTGTCCTGAGAGGGATGAACGACACCATGCAGGCCCAGCTCCGGGTTCAGGACTTGACTCTGCGTGCAATTATGCGATTAAGTTCAAGGCCTGAATCTGGAGCTGGACATGCACAGGACGATGAAGAGGATGACCAGTAAGTGGAGGATCTGGAGATGCTCCAAGGTGGCAGATAAGAATCCTCCGTCCACATGTTGATTTTTTTGTTTTATTGTTGCCATTTGGCCTTTTTAAAAGTTTATTGTTGTGCCTGTTGCACTCTTTTACCTTGTCATATGTCTCCAATGGTACTATGCTGGCCCTTGGCAACTCTCTTCATGGACTGTGATGCACTGTGTTACCTTGTCATATGTCTCCAATGGGGCTATGCTGGCCCTTGGCAACTCTCTTCATGGACTGTGATGCACTGTGTTACCTTGTCATATGTCTCCAATGGGGCTATGCTGGCCCTTGGCAACTCTCTTCATGGACTGTGATGCACTCTTTTACCTTGTCATATGTCTCCAATGGGGCTATGCTGGCCCTTGGCAACTCTCTTCATGGACTGTGATGCACTCTTTTACCTTGTCATATGTCTCCAATGGGGCTATGCTGGCCCTTGGCAACTCTCTTCATGGACTGTGATGCACTCTTTTACCTTGTCATATGTCTCCAATGGGGCTATGCTGGCCCTTGGCAACTCTCTTCATGGACTGTGATGCACTGTGTTACCTTGTCATATGTCTCCAATGGGGCTATGCTGGCCCTTGGCAACTCTCTTCATGGACTGTGATGCACTGTGTTACCTTGTCATATGTCTCCAATGGGGCTATGCTGGCCCTTGGCAACTCTATTCATGGACTGTGATGCACTCTTTTACCTTGTCATATGTCTCCAATGGGGCTATGCTGGCCCTTGGCAACTCTCTTCATGGACTGTGATGCACTCTTTTACCTTGTCATATGTCTCCAATGGGGCTATGCTGGCCCTTGGCAACTCTCTTCATGGACTGTGATGCACTCTTTTACCTTGTCATATGTCTCCAATGGGGCTATGCTGGCCCTTGGCAACTCTCTTCATGGACTGTGATGCACTGTGTTACCTTGTCATATGTCTCCAATGGGGCTATGCTGGCCCTTGGCAACTCTCTTCATGGACTGTGATGCACTGGGTTACCTTGTCATATGTCTCCAATGGGGCTATGCTGGCCCTTGGCAACTCTCTTCATGGACTGTGATGCACTCTTTTACCTTGTCATATGTCTCCAATGGGGCTATGCTGGCCCTTGGCAACTCTCTTCATGGACTGTGATGCACTCTTTTACCTTGTCATATGTCTCCAATGGGGCTATGCTGGCCCTTGGCAACTCTCTTCATGGACTGTGATGCACTGTGTTACCTTGTCATATGTCTCCAATGGGGCTATGCTGGCCCTTGGCAACTCTCTTCATGGACTGTGATGCACTCTTTTACCTTGTCATATGTCTCCAATGGGGCTATGCTGGCCCTTGGCAACTCTCTTCATGGACTGTGATGCACTCTTTTACCTTGTCATATGTCTCCAATGGGGCTATGCTGGCCCTTGGTAACTCTCTTCATGGACTGTGATGCACTGTGTTACCTTGTCATATGGCTCATATATTCCTTATTTTTACAAGATTATTTATAAACGTTGTTGATGTTTTCTTACATACTAATAAAAGACATGTCATTGCACGAATCTTTGTCCTGATTCTTCATGTTATTTTTTGAAAGCTCTAGTTTATGTTGTTGATCCTTAAAGGGACCTACCAAAAATATTTTTTAGAATAAAATCATATATGTAAGACAATTGTAAATGACTTTAAGATTAACATCTACAATGTAATCTTATTATTTGTCTTTATATATTTTTCTCTTAGCTTTATCATTGCATGATTATGATTAGCATAGTAATTGTTTTATATATGTATATATAGATTGTTATTTGTGTATATATGTATATTTCAATGTTCAGATCCATGTGTGTATTTAGAAACTCTGCATGAATTGATGCACCTTTAACAAATGATCTGAGTATTGATACAATGATATAATCCCTGTAAAGTGTTCATTTTATTGAAATAGTATTGTCTATGTGTATGCTCTTTTTAAAAACAAAATCATGTCCCTTTAAGTGATGGTGAGCACAATTGTTAATGAATGTATTTCCATTTCTAAAGCGTTTTTGTCCTTTTTACATGAACAAGGACATATAATCTTATTAATAAACAATCTTATTGTAATGTTGACAGCACATGTATTTCATTTTCAATTCTATCTTATTGTAAAAGTGTAACCAAATAAATCTCTGTGTGTAATGCAAATAATTTAGATGATGAATATTTGTTAACAAATATGTTAACAAAATACTTCTCCTCCCATATATGGCTATAGGTAGGCTGACCATAATTAAACTTGAATAAATGACACGTTTAATCAATCCATGTATAACTATTGTTATTCCAAAACAATCCAAACATATCTTAAAACATCAATGGCATATGTATTTCTCATGTGTATCTTTTAAATGTTAAAGATATACACCATAGCTATAGTTCAAGGGACAGTCAAGTCCGAAAAGATGATTCATGATTTGGTGACATTCCTAGATAGCAATCTAGACACATACTAGTTCCTAAAATATAAATACGTTTCTTAGTGATATGCCAAGATGTCACTGAGTCCTTGTATTGGCTGCGGTTTTTCAGCGATCTCGGATGCGCCATGTTGCTTAAGACGTCACCTGCCAGGCTGTCCAATGATTCCTTGTATTGACTGACGTTCTTACGTGATCAAGAATGTGCCTTTTATTGGATTGCGTTTTGACGCGATCAAGGATGCGCCTTTTTTTTTGGGCGTTCTTACGTGATCAAGAATGTGCCTTTCATTGGATGGCGTTCTTACGTGATCAAGGAAGCGCCATGTTAAGACGTCACATGCAAAGGTAAAAAAACGTCTGATTGGATTACGTAGTCCCGCAATATTTGTTTGTGCACGTTAAAAACGTTTGTGACTGCAGCCAATTTTAAAAACCTTGCGAATATGTATTATTTGCATCATGTTACATTGTTGACCCGTAGCTGATAAAGACCACCACATTCTCTTTTGCTGGATGTCTGGTTGAATAAACGAACGAAAGCAAAATGTTTTCATGCATATGATATTTCGAGGCAAGTGCAAATCTCTATAGTCCATGTTGTTTAATATGTTTGTCAACAATGTTCCTTTTTCAGAAAAATGACTGTTGTGTTTAATGTTAAAGATATCTAATTAATAAATATGCGCTATTGTGTTAGAATAAAGTAAACAATATGCATTTATCTTTATCATATGCTAAATATATGATGCCAACTTCTTCTAAATGTAATTTCGTTGTATATTTTATTAAAGGTTCATTAGACACTCACATTATAAATCAAAAGCTTTTATTTTGTCTCTAGTTAGATAGTCCATTGTTTAACAAATACGTTTCATTTTGCTTCTGTTCTAAGAAAATTTAAGTAATTTTCAGACTCCTCGCAAAGCCTCTGAGTTTCATGTGAGTACCATCTCCAGCTTTCACCTGTTTGTGTAAAGGGTCTTTTCATATGTTAATGATGGGGTATTGTCTTGTTTTACAGTTGTAATGGGGGTTCATCTATATTTTCAATAGAGCTAACCCGATTTTCTTTGAAAGTGTTTGAAGCTTTGTAATATTGATATCAGTATATGTTAATCTTGTTGTTTGTAGTAGTGTCTATTACATACAGTTCTGTTAAAAATATAGTATACTGTCCCTTTAATGCAAATGTTGATTTTTTTTATCATGTATGAGTTCCACATTGTTTAATCTTCAAATATATTATTGTTAGCATATTTTCACACACCCCCACTCCTAAAAGGACTTTAAACCATATTCATTGTTCAAACAAATGTCTTTCCAATAAAAAATTAACACAATAATGTCTCTTTAAGAAAATAGACTTTATTTAACACGTCAATATAAATGTGATTTCAATATTTATTTTTTGAACAAGTACATGTAGATATACCAACAAGCTTCAAATATGTGTTAGCATATGTAATTTTGTTAAAGGGACAGTTTAGAAAACAAATAATGTTTTTCATTATTCTAAAAGTCAATTATGTAATATCAATGATATCAAATGTTTCTCACCAATTGATCATTTGTCTGTGTTTATTTAAATTTGCTAGCTAAACCTATGAGGTTCGTGTGCTCATTTCTTCGAGCTTGAAGAGTGCATGTAATCATTATACAATTTGACCACTAGAGGGCATTTGGATAGCATTTGTATATGTAAAACCTTGTGCTCATACAGCATATTATTTACCATGTATTGATCATTGATATCTAAAATGTTGTTATGTCTGAACAACAAATAAGTGGTCATTTTTCATAGTCATAGATACAAGGTTAAGCACATAAGTCACACGTATTTCTCCATGTTTTGTTGTTTCCAACTTGATAATGCGTAATACAGTGTTTTCTTTGTAATCAATAATTTTCTGACTGTCCCTTTAAGCTGTGTTATTGGCATTCAAACAGTAATATGCCATCATGGATAATTGTAATGGTAATTTTGTTTGCGATTCGGGAAACAGTTTGGACATCACATCACAGAAACCAATCAATATCATGAACAAGGATAGGTATGTGATGATGTGGTTTTCACACACTTATAACCCACACTCTGCAAACAATCTGCCTCCATGGACCCGGTCCCATAGAAGTAGCTTATATACAGAGTGTGGTCCACAAGTGTATGAAAACCACATCATCACATACCTATCCATTACACATTAAATAAAAAAAACATTAAAGATGAAAACAAATACTTACTTCCTCTTCCTTCCCCTCTTCCCACGGGGCTGAGGCTCTGGGAGGGGCAACTGCCTACTCCGAAGAGTTCTCCTTGGAGATGTTGTGGGAAGAGTGGAAGGAAGAGTACTGGGACGACCAAGGTGAGGAGGAGAAGATGGCTGAGGAGGAGAAGATGGCTGAGGAGGAGAAGATGGCTGAGGAGGAGAAGATGGCTGAAGAGGAGGAGATGGCTGAAGAGGAGGAGATGGCCCGGCAGGAGTAGATGGGCCGGCAGGAGGAGATGGGCCGGCAGGAGGAGGCCCAGCAGCAAGAGGCCCAGCAGCAAGAGGCCCAGCAGCAAGAGGCGGACCAGGAGGTAGACCAGCATGCGCCTCCCGGAAAAAATTGAACATCTCTTGGTGCAGATGAAAGATTCTGTTTTGGCCTTGTTCGATTCTATTGAGTATGTTTATTATTTGGTTTTGTCCTTCAATTATTTGATTTTGGCCATCAAGTATTCTAGTGCGTCCTTCGATATTTTGTATCCGGGAGTTACGCATCTGGTCTATGTAGTCCAGTAGAACCCGCACCTCCGCTATTTCCTCTTGTTGTGCTTGGCGGTGTACCCGTGCACGGCGGGGTGCCCGTGCACGGCGGTGTGCGGGTCCTTGAGGGTCCTCTGGTTCCGCGGGATCCTCCTCTGCTTCCGGGGCCTCTTCATCAGCTCCCGTGCGCTCTTCGTCACGGGGGGCCTCTTCCCTCCGAAGTGGAAATTCCTCCCCAACACTCTCATCCCGGGGAGATGCATGAGGCTGTGTTTCCTGTGCTGCCTCCTCCACAGACTCTGTATATTTAAAAATAAAAATAAAAAATGTATATATTAGCATATTTGCAAATCAAGCTTTAAATGACTTAGCTTACGATACAATTACAAATGCAGAATCATTAATCCACTTTGAAATCTAACAAACAATCAATACGATTTCCGCTTTTTCTAAACCGTGTTTGTGATATCTGTGGTCAATGTGAATGTTTTTGCGTTTGTTTTCAGTCTGTTTAAATGCACACCTAACCTATAGCCTAGATACTGATGTAACCGCAAAGTAATTGAATGCGTGTAAACAACGTTATAGCATTAATCTGATCCTTAAAGGGACATGAAACCCAATGTTTTATCTTTCATGATTTAGAAGCATACATTTATTATCAACTTTCTAATGTACTTTTCTTATCTAATTAGCTTCATTCTCTGGATATTCTTTGCTGAAAAGCATATCTAAATATGCTTATAAGATGCTGATTGTTAGCTGAATATAGCTGCCTCCTGTGATTGTTTCACCGTGTGCATGGCTATTTCTTCATTAAAATATATCTCAAGAAGGATTCAAATTAGGTAATATAAGTACATTTGAATGTTTTGTCAAATTGTATTCGGTACCTCAATCATGAAAGTAAAGGTTTGCGTATAGTGTCCCTTGAAATACATTTGTATGTGAATTTATTGTTCAATGAGCTTACCGTCAGATGAGAGTGGCAGGTTCCCGGTATCAATTCCTCCGATACGACTACTTCCACCTCGGAGATGCTGGGCCGCAACATTTCCTCCCATCGGCAGTACTCTATTTCCAGGGCAGGTCCGCCACCGGTTCCTGCGGCATGTCGGGCCTCCAGACTTAACTTTTTTTTGAGATCCATTTTACAGTCCCGGTAGCGATGTTTTATCGAATCCAGATCTCTGTTCCGGCCACCCACTGCATTGACTGCATTTCTGATCTCATTCCAGAGCCTCCTCTTGTCAGTCGGGGTTGTCTTCTGGTGCTGCAGCCTCCTATGCCTGGCCATATAGGCCTCTACGAGGGCCTCCTTCTCCTCCATCGAAAACCTCGCCTCCCTAGTCACCTTGGCCTTCCCCTGTGACGATGCCCTCTGTTTCCCGGACTGTAAAGCCCTACTCTGACCGCCACTGGGCCCAGCCACTTGGTCATCTTGAACCAAGTGGCTGGGTCCACCCACCGCTTCCACCCCCGCTTCCTGCCCCCCTTTCTGCTCCCCTTCCTGCCCTGTTCCTCTCCCCCTCCCTCTCCTCCCCCCTCTACCTGTCCCCTGCCTGGCCTCCATCTGTTCCCTAAACTAAACCCCAAATAATCAAACAAAAAGTGAGTGTGATGAAATGAAAGGGGGTCAAAATAAAGAAGTAAAAAGACAAAAAAGGTGCTTAAAGTGTGAGAGGGATGTAAAAAAACAAAGAGGGTAAGGAGTATTTAAATAAACCAAAAGAAGAATAAGACTAAAAGGAGGATATGTAAACTAAATGTAACTAGGGGATGGGTATGGGATGGGTATGGGATAAGAGTAAATGGGATGAAAGGGAATGGGACTACAAGGAATGGGGTATGGAGTGTAGTATGAGGGGGTAGGGGGTATGGAGTGTATGTAGTGTTATTGATAAGTGTATGTATGTATTGAATGTGTTTGCGTGTAAATGTGTTAAGTGTACAGAAAAATCACTCGCTCGCTAACTCACACTACTACTAATTCTCACTAACAAACACTCCCACTAATGCTCACTAACTACCACTAACTGACGCTCCCACTAACAACTCTCACTAACAACTCCCACTCCCACTAACTCACTCACGCTCCCACTAACAGACTCTCTCCCACTCCCACTAACTCACGATAACACTAACAACTGACTCTCACGCTAACACTAACTCACTAACTCACTCACAATAATGCACCAACTCTCTAATCTTAAACCTCCAATCTCCAAAGACCCACCAGCAACACAGTCAAAGAAGCCCTGCTTGTGTGGTGCTTATATACCCTGTGTAAATGTTTAATGATGTACCGATTTGCGTTGTAAATTGTGTTCAGGTGTGCTTTATTAGCAATTAATATTAGTGCAATGTGTATTAGGTGTGTAAATTTGCGCATGCTCATTTTGAGTTATTATTTGTGGAATGTGTAGAATGCGATGATGTCATAGTGGTCGTTTGCTCTAACATTGTCCAATAGTATTCTTTTTAAATGTGAATTTGCGATGGTGTGGTATTATTGAAGTGTTGTATATGTATGTTTGTCCTAATATATAGTGATATTGAATGCGAATATTTTTCTAGTGTATGTATATATTTTTTATTCCTTGTTGTTATTTTGCGAATTTCCGCATCTTAAAGTATATGCGTATTCCCCGTATATAATTTTATTTCAAATCCCCCCGCTTGTGAATGTGTAATGCTTGTGTGCTTTGTTGATTGATTGTTGTTGTGACATTTGCGGCGTGTTATTGTTGTGCATGATGTGGTATGCGTCATATGACCAAGCTGTGCGTATTCTCGCGAGATCGAGTGTTAGGTGAAAAAAGCAATTTTTTGCCTTTCCCATTGATCTCTATGGGAGACTGTCTAACGCGGGCAGGATTACGCGTGTGACATACACGCGTTAGGAGCATCGTTAGATGGTCTTATTTGTACTCTAAATACCGGAGTCAAACAATGCCGTGCGTTAGACATAAAACACGCGTGGCGTTAGCAGGCCATCTACCGCCGAACTCTAAATCTAGGCCCTAATTTGCTGCAAACTGGGTACTGGCAGACAGCTGCTAGTATCTATGATGGCCGCTAATAGGTAGAGGGGGAGGGATAGAGAGCTGTTGGGGGGATCAGGGAGGAAAGGGGGGATACTACCCTGCAGAAAATATAAAATAAAAAAATAAAAAACCTTTAATTTTTCTACTGGCAGACTTTCTGTCAGTACTTAAGATGGGGTGAACTTTGGGGGGTGGGGGAGGAAAGAGAGCTGTTTGAGAGGGGTCAGGGAGGGATCAGGGGTTGGGGTGTGTCAGGTGGGAGGCGGATCTCTACACTAAAGCAAAAATTAACCCTACAAGCTACCTAATTAACCCCTTCACTGCTGGGCATAATACAAGTGTGGTGCGCAGCAGCATTTAGCGGCCTTCTAATTACCTAAAAGCAATGCCAAAACCATATATGTCTGCTATTTCTAAACAAAGGGGAACTCAGAGAAGCATTTACAACCATTTGTCCCATGATTGCACAAGCTGTTTGTAAATAATTTCAGTGAGAAACCTAAAGTTGTGAAAAAATTAAAAAAAATTTTATTTGATCGCATTTGGCGGTGTAATGGTAGCATGAAATATACCAGAATGGACCTAGATCAATACTTTGGGTTGTCTATTTAAAAAAAAATATATAGTTTTGATAAGTAAATATAAAAAGGGCTCTATTTCTGTTTAAATGTAGTGATGGCAAAACTGCTAAAAATGCTCTGCTCTTTTGGGAAAGCTTTTGTCTGAAATGCCCAGCCCTCAAGGGGTTAAATTAGCCTATTTAAATTGAAGAACTAAACATTAACATAAATTCATTAACATAGCATAAAACATATGAAAAAAAAACCCAGTTAAATAAGAACAATTGATTTTTTTAAATTCAACTCAGTTTCTTATATGAAGTAAAATATTTTATCTTTATCACAACAAAATACAGAACAATATTTTCTTATCATTATATAAAACACAACAGTGTGAGGCTAAAGATTTATGTCAGGTTTTGCATATTACCGTTTAGCAGAAGCTCTGTAAGTATGAAGTCTCTCTGGTTCCTCCTGTGATATCACTGAGTCGTACACAGATATGTATACTAATGTGGGAGTGTCACCTTTCTCTGTGTGACTCACATGAGTACAACTTGTCAGCTGGGAGACAATGAGAGGGTCACACCTTGACTTTTGTTTTCATATAGATGTCTACTGTCCCCTTTGAGTTCACATGAATACAAAGTCCCTGCCTCCCCCTCAGGGTGTGATTATCATATGGATAAGTAAGGAGGAAACAAACTGTTTATTTAAATGTGAGAGATTTTTCTGTTGTATTCTAAAATATCTCAGGATACAGCATTATATTATGTTTTTATTGATGGAAATTGTTATATTAGCATTATTTAGTTGCAAACATACATATAATATTAACATGTTATTAGATACATATGAGATACAGAGTGGAGGACTTCCTGTGGGGGGTGGAGCATTGCATGTCAGTTGCTCCTCAATGGCTGTATGAGAGTGTGCAGCATGTAAGATCCGGGTCCCCATGCCATTTGCCCCGTGACCCAAGTTGTTTTCTGGGCTTGTTTTGGGCCCGGTGGTACAAGTTGTTCCGGTGCAAGAATCCCTCATCAGCTTGCGGCAGAATCCGCAATGTGTAAATATTTAATTAACTTTTAGCAAGCTCAGCTTCTACTGGTTTCATCTAATTCTACCATGAACACAGAGGTGAAGAAGTTTTGGGAACGTTTTTTGCTCGCAGGAGGAAGCAGCATACTGAATACAAGGTCAAAGTGCTGTTCTGTTCCGGTTCCACCCAAGTCAAGTGTCGCTTGCAGGCAAGAGCATTGGGGTGGCGACAGAAGTCGTACCCTGAGCCCTAGCCTCGCAGCTGAAGATTCATGGTGGTTATTTATTCCGGAAAATACATTATCATAGACCCTTTGCACCCAGAGACCTTTTTCTTGGTTTGTTAACACTTCAAAATAGATAAAAGGGGATTCTGTACTGCTTAGCTTTTTGGGACTTTATAAACCTGCTTTGTAGCGGATTGCTGAACATAACATAAATTATATTGCCTGACATGTCTGGCTGTATTGGATCCAGGAAGATTATACTACTATGAACCAAGTGTGCTGTTATGCCCAGTACCCATATAATGCATAGTATAGCTCTGAGAGACGGTAATGCTAGCATTCCAATGAAAGTCTCATTGAGACGGGTAATTGAATACAGAGAGCATTGATGAGGTGTGCCTATAATTCTACAGATACAAGAATGCTTTGTTGAACCTGTTTATGAACTGGTCCATATTTGTCCTAGGCCTCATTCCCTAGCGTGTGGGATTTTGCAAAGTAGTCTAGCTGCAGACTGGAGCTCCACTCTAGACAGGAAACATGTGACCTTCACTGACCCTAGACAGGAAACATATGACCTCCACTTACTATAAACAGGAAACATGTGACCTCCACTTAAAGCTTTTTTTTTTTTTTTAAATCAACTTTAATGTAACAAACAACCGATAGACAATCATTCTGAAAACGAAACATTTTGCAGCTTTCTTGTTCTTCTTAATGTTCACTCACAGTGGTTTATGCTGATTGTCAGTTATAAGGTAACCACTGTGAGTGCACTATATATATATATTATTGCAAGAGTATTAACAGGCTAATAAAATGTAACTTTTATTGAACCAAAAAAAAAAATGGGAAAAAGAACTTAATAAAATATGAAGGCAGTTGGGTACGAAGTTATATTGTACTGTGTTTGCTTACATAGCAATAACCCATTGTATTACTAGCATCTATAATTAGCATTCAAACATTAAAGGGCAGTATATAGTAGGTGTTATACTGAGGTAGCAAAAGTTATAATATGTTAAGTAAATACTTAAGCGATACTGATACAAAACATGCAATGATTGTGGTATGGTTTGTATCAAAGTGCTTGCAGCAAAATCTAATTGTAGATATCTACCAGAGTGTAATTCATACAATATGGTACTCAGAATAATGTTATAAAATCACTGTTATGAGTATAGAAATAGGAGTTTGCCACTCATGAATGCATGGGTGTTGTTTAAAGTGCAATGGAGGTTTTGCCCTGATCTAGCAGTTTCGCTTGGTATAGCAGTTAATATCAGCTAACCGTCATTATAACATTGTATTGGAAGTATCACTGTAACTTCATCATTGTAACAAACATCATAGTTATATAACTGTTACTATAGCACCATACTCATGTGTCATGGTCTAACAGTTTCATTTCATATAGCAATTAATATCCTTTAGCCACTGCTATAGCATTTTAATGTGAGTATCACTTTACTTCATTATTGCATCAATTCAGATATTTGCTTACAAAAGTGTAACAGTTTGGATTTGCTCAGCTGATGTTATTTCATTACCACGGTGGCAGCTTATTATGTATTGATGTATTCAAATGAATTAGATTGTCTGCTCCTGAGCTTATAGTGTAAAGCTCTGGGAAAACTGTAACACACACAGAGCTAACTGTACTAAATGCTTGTGGGGAATCAGCAGCGCATGTGTAATACCCTAAGCACAGGGACTCAGCCGATCTGTATCACATGACTTGTTATGCGTGCCTTTAATTATAACATACGGACACTTAATCACAACCATTATTTACTGTTAGCTCTTTATATCATTTAAAGGGATAGGAAACGTTTTCTTTCATGACTCATAACATAGATATTGACGGCAGATAAGAGCCATAGGCCCAGCAAGTCTGCTTGATTCGTACACAGAGTGCTATTTTAAACAACTTTCTAATTTACTTCTATTATGAATCATTTGTTGAAAAACAGGGATGTATGCTTAGGAGCTGGCCCATTCATGGAGCACTATATGGCAGCACTATTTCCTGCCATGTTCTGGTCTAGATGCCTACCTAGGTATCAATTTCTTCGACTAAGATCGGAGCTTTCAGAGCTAAACAATCTTCCTCAGAAATCTGAGGTATCTGGATGCTTCTCCTGGCTATGCAAGATTGCTCGCTGCATCAGAGTAAAGTAGTTGATAGAAACAAAAAACCTTTGCTAATCTCCTCTGTTTCAGTGCATCTAATATTACCTATTTGAATAGCTGGAATATAATTTATTTACTTTCTATTTTTTGTAAGACGCGCAAGGTGTTTGCGGAACAACCGTGAAATCCCCTGAAATACATATTGGTTTTTTAATCCTGTTCTAATGATTTTTGTTTAAAGAATATATCTCGTACCTTTCTAGCTTCAATGTCTATATTCCAGTTCATATTCGATTGCTTATTCAAATATTTTCTATGAGCATTCCTCACTTGATTAGTATGTTCAGTTTCTGCCGCACGTTTGTTTTTATTTAGAATACTCATATACGCTTTAATTTCGCCACAAATTACTGCTTTAGCGGTTTCCCCAAAAATTTCAATTGCCAGGTTAATCTATGTAATTTTCTAGTGGAGTCATTTAACTATAGTTAGTAATATTATGTATTTTTAAAAATCTTACCTCTTGGGTTAGACATCAAATATCTATATATAATTTTAATTCCCCTTTAGTTTATTTTGACAATGTTAAATCAACATTCCAAATGTTTTGGTCCTTAAAGGGACATTCACAAAGTATATTGTGTATAGATTTTTAAAAAAATCATAAAAGAATTTAAACATATTTAGAAAGTAATATAGAATTACATTCAGTCTTTAAATATACTTTTAAAAAAATACATCAATGCACATATCTTAGTCAATTACATAAGGCATCTATATGCAATCAACAATCAGCATCAAAATAGCCTATGTAGATATGTATTTAATCCAAGAATATATATAATTACAATATAATGATTGAATAACAAAACATATTAAGTTGGTCAAATATTAGAATCTTATACAAAATGCATACATAACATATAGCTTAATGTCCCTCTAAGCTGAAGGCTCCAAAATACCTCCTTTAATAAATATATTTCAGTCAGTGTGTAAAACAAACTAGAAGTTAATCTAAATTTGCTTTACTCATATGTTAGACTAATTTAGCAAAAGGAAGGTGCCTAGGTTTCTGATATTTTAAGCATTATTGTGAAATGTTTCTTTAAAGGGACATGAACTCAAAATATACTTAAAGGGAGACAGTTAAAAAATTAATGATTTATACATTCTGAATGAGTATTCTATTTTAAGCAACTTTAAAAATTGTCTCGTATTATGAATGCTCCTTGTGATGTTGCTATCATTACTTTAAAAAAAAAGGCATTAAAAAGATAATTTATTTGCTTCAGTACTCTGGACAGAACTTGCTTTTTTTGGTTGGATTAATTGATCCAACAATCGTCAAGGACAACCCAGGTTTTTTGGAAACAATTGTCCGTAATCTAAAATATCATTATTGATTTGCAAAGAAAGATAACAAGATAACTGTTAACATTTGATAATCGGATTAAATTATAAAGTTGATTAACATTTCATGCTCAATCTGAATCACCAACGCTAAATTTGTTTGGACAGTGTCCCTTCAAGAGCTTTAAATAGTGTATTTACTTCTCTTCCTATCTTGACATACTTTGCTTGAAAAGCATATCGAGATAGGCTCAGTAGATGAAGATTGGTGGATGCACAGAGATGCCTTATGTGATTGGCTCAACCATGTGCATTGAAATTTCTTCTGTTGAGGATATATAAATACTAAGAGAAATTGATTTACATTTTAAAGTCTAAACAATCTTCTATCTCTACAGATCATTTGATACAATTGTTTGTTTGTAATGTCTATTTAAAAATAAAGACGCCATTGCACAATAACATATATGAGCACTTCAGAGAAATACAAGCTCGAGGTTTATTTGCTAATAACAAACAAACATGTAGTTTAACATTTATAAACAGATTATCCAAGTTACTGACATTCTAACCTGAATTTGAACATTAAGAAATATTGCGTGGGAAACGCATCTTGAAACACCAGATTAGCATCTTTAAACATTAGTCTAATGTCACGCAATAGCACACAATCAATGTGCATTATAAAGACATTTAATAGAGCAATGTCAATAATTCTCAATAAGTCAACAAATTTATTTTATGAACAATAAAGACATACAATATTAAATGTGTATTTGTATTAAATAAACAGACCGTTATTAAACCGAAAAATGTCTACAACATTTAATAATGTGACAGTATTAGATTTTAAAGAGAATTTAATCATTAATATTTAACAGATCACGGATATTAAATCTGCGTCACACATATCCGCATGACAGGCCCATGAGTTACAAATAAGTCTACATGAAAAATGAAGTAACAGCACCACCAAGCGGTATGTGTAAGGAAGTTACTAAGATATGAAACATTAAGGAACGGCCAATCCGAGTTCATCACACAAACACAACTTGAGTCAGGATGGTCTCACAGACATTCTAACAATATTTCAAACTTTTATCCAATCAGATGTACAGATAACTTGTCCCATGGTGCATCTCATGTTTACTTCACCATATAAAAGTCCATTACACGTTGCCATCTTTGTCAGTTCTCTAATGCCTGCAGGCAGTATATATTATAATAATATATTTTTTTGAAAACCCAGCAGGCATGTCAGTTCCCAGGTTCACCAAGGAGGAGAGCGCTGCACTGGTCCACGCCGTCAAGGACTTTTATCCCCAGCTGTTTGGGAACAAGAGGAGGTTGACAGATGCGCCTGTTAAGAAGGCCCTCTGGGAGTCTATCACCAATGCGGTTAGATTGGTGTGTGAAGTCCAGAGGACCCAGGATCAGATCATGAGGAGATTCGGAGATATGAGGTTGCGGTTATCCAAAAAAGTCAACCTCATAAGGGACTGGGTACAAGCCCGTAAAAGAGGTGGCAAAAGAGAGGCCCCGCGGAAACTGTACCTACTCCCTTATGAGGTGACTTTATGCGAGCTCCTCAATCTCCGGGTCCCCAAAAGATTTCGATCCTCGCCATCCTCGGCCTCCTCTTCTTCCCTCCCAGCTGCGGGATCTGAAAGTCCTGACGCGGGGGCCAGGGCAGCTGCTTCTCCGTCCGGTGGCCTGGGAGGAGATAGAGAATCTGAACAAGGTAATTATCCAACTTCATATAATATCTTAATATTTGTTATTTTTATCCAAAAATGTGTATATAGTCAGATACTAAACCTATACAGATCTCACAACATACACTACATATGATGTTTAGATATCTGATTTTAGATTAGTGACACATGAAATAGGAATGATGTTTCTTGCGCTCTACAGAATATGCGTCACAGAGCGGAAATGGAATTTCGCATCCACGTTAACATGGCTTTGCTGTAAGTGGCATTGCTTTATACATGTTGGTCAAATGACGGATGCGTTATTCCGCTTGGAATCATTGCGCAATGATCGCGAAAATGGAATTTCGCATCCACGTTAACATGGCTTTGCTGTAAGTGGCATTGCTTTATACATGTTGGTCAAATGACGGATGCGTTATTCCGCTTGGAATCATTGCGCAATGATCGCGAAAATGGAATTTCGCATCCACGTTAACATGGCTTTGCTGTAAGTGGCATTGCTTTACACATGTTGGTCAAAATTAAATGTGAATTATTATATTAGTGAAGAATACAGTATTCTTATTTTCAATATTATAGATAATAAAAAAAGAAGAATACAAATAAATTATAACATATGGCCATCAATTGATGATTATGAAATAACACCAAAAAATTATTAAAGATACAGTAAACAACACAACTGATTGAAAATAAGAGTCCAGGATATATTTATCATGAATTTAATTGAGGAAACAATTAACTCATGGGACTACCAAAGGATTAATAGTTTTAAATTGATTTGTTAATAATGTAAAGATTTTAAACATGGCATGATTTGTATTAATGATATGCAATCCTCATTTAATATATTACAGATATGGATGTTGCTGCTGGATCCTCAAGCCAGGGCTTGTCACAGTATGGTATGTCTCATTTTAATTGACATTTGTCTTAGAAACATGGACAGAACATTACATACTAAATCCACATTGTTCAATATTTATATGTAATGTCCCTTTAATAGATGAAAATTAAATAATTCTTCGGATATACTTAAATAACATATTAGATTTGAATTGCATGCTCAATCCCATTCATTACATCAACATATGGAGTAGAGAATTCATTAACACCAACATTGTCAAATCAATTTAATTTTATATTAAAGGGATACTGAGCTACTATTATTAATGTTGTCATTCAGATAGAGTATGCAATATTAATAAACATTTAAATATAATACTATCATCATATGTGAAATATTCTATTGCTAAATGTATTTTAAAATCAAGAATGTACGTTTATCTGCATCTCAATTTTGGTTGACCAACCTGGGTTTTTATTGATGATTGGTGGATACCTTCAACAAACAATATTTATTGAATCCAATATTGCTTATCTGCCTTTAAGATTAAAATTTAGCAACATTCAAATTATAATAGGAGTCAATGTTAAATCATTTTGAACAGTTTGAACAGAGAAATCAATGATTTAAATTAATCATGTCAGTGTCCCTTTAAGAAAAAATAGATTCATTCATCTTTACATTCTTTGGATTAAACAATATTGATATATAATTCACATATTCACTGTTGGAGTTACTTTATAGATATCAGCATACTCTAACAGCACCATGATTACATTTTTGTAATAATCAATTTGGTTTTGTATTGTGATAAATATGTGTTGTGTCCTAAACAAGATTACTGTACATTGCACAAATGGCTCGATGTGCCACATGTGTTTGTTTAGATTTGTCAACAGCTGCTCTTCAAAATGTGGTTTGTGTGTATTCTTTTACGAACATTGATCAATGGGTATATTTAGATATGCAATAGCATCGTATGAGATGAGTTTGATGTCTAATATAGTCTGAAATTAAACATATGTTCAATACAGAATTTTTAACAGAATCCCCTTGATTCAATCAAGCATTTTCTGATTTAATGACTGCTCTATTCTTCACATTTTCAAGTTGATTAATCTTAAAATTCGAGACAGATGTGATTTAGTGATATCCCAAATGTGTTTCCTAATATATATCTATATCATTCATAGAGAGAGTTGGTGTGGTGAGCCCACAGGAATCCAGCAGTGACATAGAGCCGCCTTTGCGGTCTCCTGGTAAGTCCATTGACTCATTTATATGTAATTGAAGGTGTATTGGTAATCAATATTATGAGCATGATTCTGATGAAGCATAACATTTGAAACAAACATATAATTTTCTCTTCTGATTGAATATTAATTTTCTTTTAATATTGAACGATTAATAATTTAAACTTTATTAGTCTACACATTTGTTATTCAGAAGATGTATAGCATATGTTTGTTTCCATGTTCTTTTTTGACAACAGTCATCAAGTGATACACACATGAGAAATCTTAAATGTTCTATGTACTATGCTTTTATGATTTTTAAATTAATCCAAACAATACATCGAAAATATGAATCATTGAGAATAACAAATCTAATGTAATTTGTATGCTCCATCAAAATGATGTAAATCATAACTTTGGGTGTGTATATCTTTAATGCAACATTGATGTGTGTCTTTGAACAACAGTAACATATGTTATAATATCTGTTGTTAACGTGTACACAACATGTTATGTTTTACAGAGATTGATTTAACATATGTGACGGAGGAGGAAGAGGCTGCCTTGGAGTCTAATGGTATGTGAAATATATCTATCATGTTTCGAACATGTTGGTTTATTTGAAATAATTTCATTGAAGACATTCAAAGTCTACAGCTTTTGCACTTTAAAAAGGAATATTATTTGTCTGTTCAAATACACTACTGCCCCCTTTCTATATCAGGCAGCATGAAAAATTTTGAATTGAAAATATTTAAAATTCATGCCATCATTATGTCACATGCATATTCCAGCCCAAAACACAATAATAATGTTATAATTGTGCAGACAGTAATTGATATTCATCTGAGTGCCTATATGCATACCATATCCTCATTTCATAATTGTTTACAAATTCAAACACACTTCGAAGTATATTGAAAACATAATCAATTTGAAATGCGTTGATTTGATTTCATGATGTATGGGATGTTAATATATATTTATTAAATTTTCAGATGGATCCACCACTTCTGGTCATCTGGTTTCCGCCCCTGCCCAGTCCCCTGCACAGTCACAGACCCCTCCCCATGCCCAGACCCCTGCCCAGACCCCTGACCATGCCCAGACCCCTGCACAGACCCAGACCCCTGCCCATGACCAGACTCCTGCCCATGCCCAGACCCCTGCCGGCCCTTCCCATTTATCATTTCCTGTCCCTCCCAAAAAACGCCCCTACACCCCCCTTCGCCGCTCTCCCCGTATTATGGCCCGTACAGCTGCCCAGACCCCAACTCCCCACTCCCCAGCTGTACGGCCTACCCTGGAGCGGCAGCTCACCCCTCCCCAAGCCAATACCATCCCTCCCCAAGCCAATCCCATCCCTCCCCAAGCCAATCCCATCCCTCCCCCCTGTCTCAACCTTCATTGTCCTGGGTGTCGGATTGTCCTTCCCAGGCACAGCTGTAAGTATCATTCAAAATCCACATTATAAGATACTTAAAGGTACAGTGAAGGTAAATATTTTCTATTGTGATTCAAATAGAGCATGCAATGTTAATCAAATTTATAATTTACTACTCTTATGAATTATTCTTCATTCTCTTGATATCTTTATTGAAACAAAGAAATGCCTATAATTATTTTAAACAATAAAATAATTCTGGCCATCATTTCTTTATTGTTGGATGAATGTATCCATCAACCAGCAGGGACAAACAAAGTTGATAAACAAATATTGGCTGCCCTAAAAAGCAACATTCTTGCCTTCAAAATCTAGCTATAGAATTCAAACATTTAAAGAATATGTGTAAGTTTTAAAGATTTGTAATGTCATGCTCTATCTGAATCAGTCAATTAAATATTTAGGTTCAGTGTCCCTTTAATTGGATATCACTACATATACCTATCACCACTACTTGTATCCACCAATTAATGTACAAATGTTGATACATTATCTCTTGTCTAACCCAGTGGGAATGTAATTTCTTCAGGTTGCTATGTTTACACAGCTTGTCCTCAATGCCAAAATGTTTAAGGATAGGTGTGCCTACCACAGTATAATTGAAATATTTAAATTGCTTATGTAAGTACAATGTAAATCCTTTAACAAGATTTGATACACTCAAGCTGTATAAGTGGATCATCTAAAACCAATTAAAGGGGACAACATGTTTGAGTAAACTGTTCCTTTAATGATTTCTGTCTGTCTGAATAACCTAATTCATGTGTAAAGAATAAATTTAAACTAATTGATGTAAATAATGATTTGTCTTTATGATGACAATGTATCTTTTCTAATTTTTTCGTCTGTTGTGTAATTATCCTTAATATTTAATATATTCTTTATTTTAGGCTGTGACTCAGCATGGCTCATGCTAGAAGGTAGAGCAAGAGTAGAGCAGGCTGGGTTGAGGAACGCAGCTGTCCTGAGAGGGATGAACGACACCATGCAGGCCCAGCTCCGGGTTCAGGACTTGACTCTGCGTGCAATTATGCGATTAAGTTCAAGGCCTGAATCTGGAGCTGGACATGCACAGGACGATGAAGAGGATGACCAGTAAGTGGAGGATCTGGAGATGCTCCAAGGTGGCAGATAAGAATCCTCCGTCCACATGTTGATTTTTTTGTTTTATTGTTGCCATTTGGCCTTTTTAAAAGTTTATTGTTGTGCCTGTTGCACTCTTTTACCTTGTCATATGTCTCCAATGGGGCTATGCTGGCCCTTGGCAACTCTCTTCATGGACTGTGATGCACTGTGTTACCTTGTCATATGTCTCCAATGGGGCTATGCTGGCCCTTGGCAACTCTCTTCATGGACTGTGATGCACTGTGTTACCTTGTCATATGTCTCCAATGGGGCTATGCTGGCCCTTGGCAACTCTCTTCATGGACTGTGATGCACTCTTTTACCTTGTCATATGTCTCCAATGGGGCTATGCTGGCCCTTGGCAACTCTCTTCATGGACTGTGATGCACTCTTTTACCTTGTCATATGTCTCCAATGGGGCTATGCTGGCCCTTGGCAACTCTCTTCATGGACTGTGATGCACTCTTTTACCTTGTCATATGTCTCCAATGGGGCTATGCTGGCCCTTGGCAACTCTCTTCATGGACTGTGATGCACTGTGTTACCTTGTCATATGTCTCCAATGGGGCTATGCTGGCCCTTGGCAACTCTCTTCATGGACTGTGATGCACAGTGTTACCTTGTCATATGTCTCCAATGGGGCTATGCTGGCCCTTGGCAACTCTATTCATGGACTGTGATGCACTCTTTTACCTTGTCATATGTCTCCAATGGGGCTATGCTGGCCCTTGGCAACTCTCTTCATGGACTGTGATGCACTCTTTTACCTTGTCATATGTCTCCAATGGGGCTATGCTGGCCCTTGGCAACTCTCTTCATGGACTGTGATGCACTCTTTTACCTTGTCATATGTCTCCAATGGGGCTATGCTGGCCCTTGGCAACTCTCTTCATGGACTGTGATACACTGTGTTACCTTGTCATATGTCTCCAATGGGGCTATGCTGGCCCTTGGCAACTCTCTTCATGGACTGTGATGCACTGGGTTACCTTGTCATATGTCTCCAATGGGGCTATGCTGGCCCTTGGCAACTCTCTTCATGGACTGTGATGCACTCTTTTACCTTGTCATATGTCTCCAATGGGGCTATGCTGGCCCTTGGCAACTCTCTTCATGGACTGTGATGCACTCTTTTACCTTGTCATATGTCTCCAATGGGGCTATGCTGGCCCTTGGCAACTCTCTTCATGGACTGTGATGCACTGTGTTACCTTGTCATATGTCTCCAATGGGGCTATGCTGGCCCTTGGCAACTCTCTTCATGGACTGTGATGCACTCTTTTACCTTGTCATATGTCTCCAATGGGGCTATGCTGGCCCTTGGCAACTCTCTTCATGGACTGTGATGCACTCTTTTACCTTGTCATATGTCTCCAATGGGGCTATGCTGGCCCTTGGTAACTCTCTTCATGGACTGTGATGCACTGTGTTACCTTGTCATATGGCTCATATATTCCTTATTTTTACAAGATTATTTATAAACGTTGTTGATGTTTTCTTACATACTAATAAAAGACATGTCATTGCACGAATCTTTGTCCTGATTCTTCATGTTATTTTTTGAAAGCTCTAGTTTATGTTGTTGATCCTTAAAGGGACCTACCAAAAATATTTTTTAGAATAAAATCATATATGTAAGACAATTGTAAATGACTTTAAGATTAACATCTACAATGTAATCTTATTATTTGTCTTTATATATTTTTCTCTTAGCTTTATCATTGCATGATTATGATTAGCATAGTAATTGTTTTATATATGTATATATAGATTGTTATTTGTGTATATATGTATATTTCAATGTTCAGATCCATGTGTGTATTTAGAAACTCTGCATGAATTGATGCACCTTTAACAAATGATCTGAGTATTGATACAATGATATAATCCCTGTAAAGTGTTCATTTTATTGAAATAGTATTGTCTATGTGTATGCTCTTTTTAAAAACAAAATCATGTCCCTTTAAGTGATGGTGAGCACAATTGTTAATGAATGTATTTCCATTTCTAAAGCGTTTTTGTCCTTTTTACATGAACAAGGACATATAATCTTATTAATAAACAATCTTATTGTAATGTTGACAGCACATGTATTTCATTTTCAATTCTATCTTATTGTAAAAGTGTAACCAAATAAATCTCTGTGTGTAATGCAAATAATTTAGATGATGAATATTTGTTAACAAATATGTTAACAAAATACTTCTCCTCCCATATATGGCTATAGGTAGGCTGACCATAATTAAACTTGAATAAATGACACGTTTAATCAATCCATGTATAACTATTGTTATTCCAAAACAATCCAAACATATCTTAAAACATCAATGGCATATGTATTTCTCATGTGTATCTTTTAAATGTTAAAGATATACACCATAGCTATAGTTCAAGGGACAGTCAAGTCCGAAAAGATGATTCATGATTTGGTGACATTCCTAGATAGCAATCTAGAGACATACTAGTTCCTAAAATATAAATACGTTTCTTAGTGATATGCCAAGATGTCACTGAGTCCTTGTATTGGCTGCGGTTTTTCAGGGATCTCGGATGCGCCATGTTGCTTAAGACGTCACCTGCCAGGCTGTCCAATGATTCCTTGTATTGACTGACGTTCTTACGTGATCAAGAATGTGCCTTTTATTGGATTGCGTTTTGACGCGATCAAGGATGCGCCTTTTTTTTTGGGCGTTCTTACGTGATCAAGAATGTGCCTTTCATTGGATGGCGTTCTTACGTGATCAAGGAAGCGCCATGTTAAGACGTCACATGCAAAGGTAAAAAAACGTCTGATTGGATTACGTAGTCCCGCAATATTTGTTTGTGCACGTTAAAAACGTTTGTGACTGCAGCCAATTTTAAAAACCTTGCGAATATGTATTATTTGCATCATGTTACATTGTTGACCCGTAGCTGATAAAGACCACCACATTCTCTTTTGCTGGATGTCTGGTTGAATAAACGAACGAAAGCAAAATGTTTTCATGCATATGATATTTCGAGGCAAGTGCAAATCTCTATAGTCCATGTTGTTTAATATGTTTGTCAACAATGTTCCTTTTTCAGAAAAATGACTGTTGTGTTTAATGTTAAAGATATCTAATTAATAAATATGCGCTATTGTGTTAGAATAAAGTAATCAATATGCATTTATCTTTATCATATGCTAAATATATGATGCCAACTTCTTCTAAATGTAATTTCGTTGTATATTTTATTAAAGGTTCATTAGACACTCACATTATAAATCAAAAGCTTTTATTTTGTCTCTAGTTAGATAGTCCATTGTTTAACAAATACGTTTCATTTTGCTTCTGTTCTAAGAAAATTTAAGTAATTTTCAGACTCCTCGCAAAGCCTCTGAGTTTCATGTGAGTACCATCTCCAGCTTTCTCCTGTTTGTGTAAAGGGTCTTTTCATATGTTAATGATGGGGTATTGTCTTGTTTTACGGTTGTAATGGGGGTTCATCTATATTTTCAATAGAGCTAACCCGATTTTCTTTGAAAGTGTTTGAAGCTTTGTAATATTGATATCAGTATATGTTAATCTTGTTGTTTGTAGTAGTGTCTATTACATACAGTTCTGTTAAAAATATAGTATACTGTCCCTTTAATGCAAATGTTGATTTTTTTATCATGTATGAGTTCCACATTGTTTAATCTTCAAATATATTATTTTTAGCATATTTTCACACACCCCCACTCCTAAAAGGACTTTAAACCATATTCATTGTTCAAACAAATGTCTTTCCAATAAAAAATTAACACAATAATGTCTCTTTAAGAAAATAGACTTTATTTAACACGTCAATATAAATGTGATTTCAATATTTATTTTTTGAACAAGTACATGTAGATATACCAACAAACTTCAAATATGTGTTAGCATATGTAATTTTGTTAAAGGGACAGTTTAGAAAACAAATAATGTTTTTCATTATTCTAAAAGTCAATTATGTAATATCAATGATATCAAATGTTTCTCACCAATTGATCATTTGTCTGTGTTTATTTAAATTTGCTAGCTAAACCTATGAGGTTCGTGTGCTCATTTCTTCGAGCTTGAAGAGTGCATGTAATCATTATACAATTTGACCACTAGAGGGCATTTGGATAGCATTTGTATATGTAAAACCTTGTGCTCATACAGCATATTATTTACCATGTATTGATCATTGATATCTAAAATGTTGTTATGTCTGAACAACAAATAAGTGGTCATTTTTCATAGTCATAGATACAAGGTTAAGCACATAAGTCACACGTATTTCTCCATGTTTTGTTGTTTCCAACTTGATAATGCGTAATACAGTGTTTTCTTTGTAATCAATAATTTTCTGACTGTCCCTTTAAGCTGTGTTATTGGCATTCAAACAGTAATATGCCATCATGGATAATTGTAATGGTAATTTTGTTTGCGATTCGGGAAACAGTTTGGACATCACATCACAGAAACCAATCAATATCATGAACAAGGATAGGTATGTGATGATGTGGTTTTCACACACTTATAACCCACACTCTGCAAACAATCTGCCTCCATGGACCCAGTCCCATAGAAGTAGCTTATATACAGAGTGTGGTCCACAAGTGTATGAAAACCACATCATCACATACCTATACATTACACATTAAATAAAAAAAACATTAAAGATGAAAACAAATACTTACTTCCTCTTCCTTCCCCTCTTCCCACGGGGCTGAGGCTCTGGGAGGGGCAACTGCCGACTCCAAAGAGTTCTCCTTGGAGATGTTGTGGGAAGAGTGGAAGGAAGAGTACTGGGACGACCAAGGTGAGGAGGAGAAGATGGCTGAGGAGGAGAAGATGGCTGAGGAGGAGAAGATGGCTGAGGAGGAGAAGATGGCTGAAGAGGAGGAGATGGCTGAAGAGGAGGAGATGGCCCGGCAGGAGTAGATGGGCCGTCAGGAGGAGATGGGCCGGCAGGAGGAGGCCCAGCAGCAAGAGGCCCAGCAGCAAGAGGCCCAGCAGCAAGAGGCGGACCAGGAGGTAGACCAGCATGCGCCTCCCGGAAAAAATTGAACATCTCTTGGTGCAGATGAAAGATTCTGTTTGGCCTTGTTCGATTCTATTGAGTATGTTTATTATTTGGTTTTGTCCTTCAATTATTTGATTTTGGCCATCAAGTATTCTAGTGCGTCCTTCGATATTTTGTATCCGGGAGTTACGCATCTGGTCTATGTAGTCCAGTAGAACCCGCACCTCCGCTATTTCCTCTTGTTGTGCTTGGCGGTGTACCCGTGCACGGCGGGGAGCCCGTGCACGGCGGGGTGCCCGTGCACGGCGGTGTGCGGGTCCTTGAGGGTCCTCTGGTTCCGCGGGATCCTCCTCTGCTTCCGGGGCCTCTTCATCAGCTCCCGTGCGCTCTTCGTCACGGGGGGCCTCTTCCCTCCGAAGTGGAAATTCCTCCCCACCACTCTCATCCCGGGGAGATGCATGAGGCTGTGTTTCCTGTGCTGCCTCCTCCACAGACTCTGTATATTTAAAAATAAAAATAAAAAATGTATATATTAGCATATTTGCAAATCAAGCTTTAAATGACTTAGCTTACGATACAATTACAAATGCAGAATCATTAATCCACTTTGAAATCCAACAAACAATCAATACGATTTCCGCTTTTTCTAAACCGTGTTTGTGATATCTGTGGTCAATGTGAATGTTTTTGCGTTTGTTTTCAGTCTGTTTAAATGCACACCTAACCTATAGCCTAGATACTGATGTAACCGCAAAGTAATTGAATGCGTGTAAACAACGTTATAGCATTAATCTGATCCTTAAAGGGACATGAAGTATCTAAGATGGCCGCTAATAGGTAGAGGGGGAGGGATAGAGAGCTGTTGGGGGGATCAGGGAGGAAAGGGGGGATACTACCCTGCAGAAAATATAAAATAAAAAAAATAAAAAACCTTTAATTTTTCTACTGGCAGACTTTCTGTCAGTACTTAAGATGGGGTGAACTTTGGGGGGTGGGGGAGGAAAGAGAGCTGTTTGAGAGGGGTCAGGGAGGGATCAGGGGTTGGGGTGTGTCAGGTGGGAGGCGGATCTCTACACTAAAGCAAAAATTAACCCTACAAGCTACCTAATTAACCCCTTCACTGCTGGGCATAATAAAAGTGTGGTGCGCAGCAGCATTTAGCGGCCTTCTAATTACCTAAAAGCAATGCCAAAACCATATATGTCTGCTATTTCTAAACAAAGGGGAACTCAGAGAAGCATTTACAACCATTTGTCCCATGATTGCACAAGCTGTTTGTAAATAATTTCAGTGAGAAACCTAAAGTTGTGAAAAAATTAAAAAATTGTTTTATTTGATCGCATTTGGCGGTGTAATGGTAGTATGAAATATACCAGAATGGACCTAGATCAATACTTTGGGTTGTCTATTTAAAAAAAAATATATAGTTTTGATAAGTAAATATAAAAAGGGCTCTATTTCTGTTTAAATGTAGTGATGGCAAAACTGCTAAAAATGCTCTGCTCTTTTGGGAAAGCTTTTGTCTGAAATGCCCAGCCCTCAAGGGGTTAAATTAGCCTATTTAAATTGAAGAACTAAACATTAACATAAATTCATTAACATAGCATAAAACATATGAAAAAAAAACCCAGTTAAATAAGAACAATTGATTTTTTTAAATTCAACTCAGTTTCTTATATGAAGTAAAATATTTTATCTTTATCACAACAAAATACAGAACAATATTTTCTTATCATTATATAAAACACAACAGTGTGAGGCTAAAGATTTATGTCAGGTTTTGCATATTACCGTTTAGCAGAAGCTCTGTAAGTATGAAGTCTCTCTGGTTCCTCCTGTGATATCACTGAGTCGTACACAGATATGTATACTAATGTGGGAGTGTCACCTTTCTCTGTGTGACTCACATGAGTACAACTTGTCAGCTGGGAGACAATGAGAGGGTCACACCTTGACTTTTGTTTTCATATAGATGTCTACTGTCCCCTTTGAGTTCACATGAATACAAAGTCCCTGCCTCCCCCTCAGGGTGTGATTATCATATGGATAAGTAAGGAGGAAACAAACTGTTTATTTAAATGTGAGAGATTTTTCTGTTGTATTCTAAAATATCTCAGGATACAGCATTATATTATGTTTTTATTGATGGAAATTGTTATATTAGCATTATTTAGTTGCAAACATACATATAATATTAACATGTTATTAGATACATATGAGATACAGAGTGGAGGACTTCCTGTGGGGGGTGGAGCATTGCATGTCAGTTGCTCCTCAATGGCTGTATGAGAGTGTGCAGCATGTAAGATCCGGGTCCCCATGCCATTTGCCCCGTGACCCAAGTTGTTTTCTGGGCTTGTTTTGGGCCCGGTTTTACAAGTTGTTCCGGTGCAAGAATCCCTCATCAGCTTGCGGCAGAATCCGCAATGTGTAAATATTTAATTAACTTTTAGCAAGCTCAGCTTCTACTGGTTTCATCTAATTCTACCATGAACACAGAGGTGAAGAAGTTTTGGGAACATTTTTTGCTCGCAGGAGGAAGCAGCATACTGAATACAAGGTCAAAGTGCTGTTCTGTTCCGGTTCCACCTAAGTCAAGTGTCGCTTGCAGGCAAGAGCATTGGGGTGGCGACAGAAGTCGTACCCTGAGCCCTAGCCTCGCAGCTGAAGATTCATGGTGGTTATTTATTCCGGAAAATACATTATCATAGACCCTTTGCACCCAGAGACCTTTTTCTTGGTTTGTTAACACTTCGAAATAGATAAAAGGGGATTCTGTACTGCTTAGCTTTTTGGGACTTTATAAACCTGCTTTGTAGCGGATTGCTGAACATAACATAAATTATATTGCCTGACATGTCTGGCTGTATTGGATCCAGGAAGATTATACTACTATGAACCAAGTGTGCTGTTATGCCCAGTACCCATATAATGCATAGTATAGCTCTGAGAGACGGTAATGCTAGCATTCCAATGAAAGTCTCATTGAGACGGGTAATTGAATACAGAGAGCATTGATGAGGCGTGCCTATAATTCTACAGATACAAGAATGCTTTGTTGAACCTGTTTATGAACTGGTCCATATTTGTCCTAGGCCTCATTCCCTAGCGTGTGGGATTTTGCAAAGTAGTCTAGTTGCAGACTGGAGCTCCACTCTAGACAGGAAACATGTGACCTTCACTGACCCTAGACAGGAAACATATGACCTCCACTTACTATAAACAGGAAACATGTGACCTCCACTCAAAGCTTTTTTTTTTTTTTTAAATCAACTTTAATGTAACAAACAACCGATAGACAATCATTCTGAAAACGAAACATTTTGCAGCTTTCTTGTTCTTCTTAATGTTCACTCACAGTGGTTTATGCTGATTGTCAGTTATAAGGTAACCACTGTGAGTGCACTATATATATATATTATTGCAAGAGTATTAACAGGCTAATAAAATGTAACTTTTATTGAACCAAAAAAAAAAATGGGAAAAAGAACTTAATAAAATATGAAGGCAATTGGGTACGAAGTTATATTGTACTGTGTTTGCTTACATAGCAATAACCCATTGTATTACTAGCATCTATAATTAGCATTCAAACATTAAAGGGCAGTATATAGTAGGTGTTATACTGAGGTAGCAAAAGTTATAATATGTTAAGTAAATACTTAAGCGATACTGATACAAAACATGCAATGATTGTGGTATGGTTTGTATCAAATTGCGTGCAGCAAAATCTAATTGTAGATATCTACCAGAGTGTAATTCATACAATATGTTAATCAGAATAATGTTATAAAATCACTGTTATGAGTATAGAAATAGGAGTTTGCCACTCATGAATGCATGGGTGTTGTTTTAAGTGCAATGGAGGTTTTGCCCTGATCTAGCAGTTTCGCTTGGTATAGCAGTTAATATCAGCTAACCGTCATTATAACATTGTATTGGAAGTATCACTGTAACTTCATCATTGTAACAAACATCATAGTTATATAACTGTTACTATAGCACCATACTCATGTATCATGGTCTAACAGTTTCATTTCATATAGCAATTAATATCGTTTAGCCACTGCTATAGCATTTTAATGTGAGTATCACTTTACTTCATTATTGCATCAATTCAGATATTTGCTTACAAAAGTGTAACAGTTTGGATTTGCTCAGCTGATGTTATTTCATTACCACGGTGGCAGCTTATTATGTATTGATGTATTCAAATGAATTAGATTGTCTGCTCCTGAGCTTATAGTGTAAAGCTCTGGGAAAACTGTAACACACACAGAGCTAACTGTACTAAATGCTTGTGGGGAATCAGCAGCGCATGTGTAATACCCTAAGCACAGGGACTCAGCCGATCTGTATCACATGACTTGTTATGCGTGGCTTTAATTATAACATACGGACACTTAATCACAACCATTATTTACTGTTAGCTCTTTATATCATTTAAAGGGATAGGAAACGTTTTCTTTCATGACTCATAACATAGATATTGACGGCAGATAAGAGCCATAGGCCCAGCAAGTCTGCTTGATTCGTACACAGAGTGCTATTTTAAACAACTTTCTAATTTACTTCTATTATGAATCATTTGTTGAAAAACAGGGATGTATGCTTAGGAGCTGGCCCATTCATGGAGCACTATATGGCAGCACTATTTCCTGCCATGTTCTGGTCTAGATGCCTACCTAGGTATCAATTTCTTCGACTAAGATCGGAGCTTTCAGAGCTAAACAATCTTCCTCAGAAATCTGAGGTATCTGGATGCTTCTCCTGGCTATGCAAGATTGCTCGCTGCATCAGAGTAAAGTAGTTGATAGAAACAAAAAACCTTTGCTAATCTCCTCTGTTTCAGTGCATCTAATATTACCTATTTGAATAGCTGGAATATAATTTATTTACTTTCTATTTTTTGTAAGACGCGCAAGGTGTTTGCGGAACAACCGTGAAATCCCCTGAAATACATATTGGTTTTTTAATCCTGTTCTAATGATTTTTGTTTAAAGAATATATCTCGTACCTTTCTAGCTTCAATGTCTATATTCCAGTTCATATTCGATTGCTTATTCAAATATTTTCTATGAGCATTCCTCACTTGATTAGTATGTTCAGTTTCTGCCGCACGTTTGTTTTTATTTAGAATACTCATATACGCTTTAATTTCGCCACAAATTACTGCTTTAGCGGTTTCCCCAAAAATTTCAATTTGATTAAAATAATCAATATTAAAGCTGCAAAAGTCTTTCCACCTCTGTTTTAACCAGAGAGAAAATTTCACATTGTTGCACATAAGTCGTGGGATAAAGAATCTTGCCATTTTATTCTCATCTTTATTAGCAGTCAGAAATATAAGAGAAATAACAATATGATCTAAAATAGAGATGTCACTAATGGCCGTAGATAATGGCCGTAGATAACGTTTGGATAAATAAAGATTCAGAAATTAAAAACAGATCAATTCTAGAAAATGTTTTAAAAGCTTTAGATTCACAGGTGAATATCTGTGACTCTGGATTCTTGATCCTCCAAATATTTTATTATTATTATTATTCTTTATTTATAAAGCGCCAACAGATTCCACAGCGCTGCCCATGGGTACAAGGATAACAGTACAGTGGATAAACAATACGATAAGATACAAAATTTTACAGACAAATACAGGGGGAATTGAGGGCCCTGTTCCCGTGGGAACTTACAATCTAGATGAATATCACGCAATTTAAGCTTATGACACATTTTTTTAAAAAGTTTTGCACTTTTATTATAATTTTTAACATTTTTACACGAAAGCCTATCCAGTATTGGGCATGGTGTTAAATTAAAATCACCGCCAATTTTTTTTCCAAAATTCAGACGAGACCACATTCGGGCCATAAATATTACATAAAAAATATTTTGTCTCATTAATTACTACCTGCAAAAAATTAACCGTGCTTCTGGATCAACATCTATACTAATAATAGAATATTTTAAATTTTAATCAAATAATATTGCAAAACCACATTTTCTATTAATAGAAGGAGCCGCAACAACCCTCCCTACCCATTTAATCTTAAGTTTCGCAGATTCTATATCAGTCAGATGTGTCTCCTGAAGTAATACGATATCTGATTTATCTTTAGTCAAATGTTTAATAATGAGTTTACTTTTAGCCGAGGAGGAGATTCCTCCAACATTTCAGGACAAGATTGTAAGCTTATTCATGACAAACTAAGGACCTGGTAATAATTTATGTGTGAAGGGGGGAGAGGGGAAAAAACAAAAAAACATAATACTCTAACAAAACATTAAAAATAACTGCAAGGCAGAAATCTCTTACAACGATTGACAATCTCATGCATCTATTAAAGATAAACCTTTCCATTGAGCAAACCAACTAACATATCTTATATTGCCAAGGAGATATAACACTGATGGAAAAACTATACCTACAGGATTCCTTTTGATTCAATATGATCTTTTACCTCCTTGACAGTGTTAAATATGAATTTATTACCATTATCTTCTAGAACAATTTTGGCTGGATAGACTAGCCATGCTTTCAAACCCTTATTTTTGAACTGGGTACAAAAAGGGGCCATTCATTTCCTTTTAGAGGATGTTTCACTAGAAAAGTCTTGGAAAGGTAGTATCTTTTATGCTTTCCTAGAGTACAAGATTCAGTTTTTTAAATAATCTTAATAGTTCAACTTTATCCTGAAATCTCAAAAACTTTACAAGGCACATCCTATTTCTGATTGTTCCATCCGAGAAAGTTCTTTTGGGGCCTACTCTATGAGCTCTTTCACCCTCTAAGGGGAGTTGTTGTGGAGGAAACCCTAATGTTTGAGGGAGTAAAGTATACACTTTTCTAATCTCTTCAATTTCTTGCCTGGAAAATTTCTGGGGATCTTGGTCCACCAAAGGTCTTCCGACAGGGGCTAAACTTCTCCTTCAAGACTCTTGGGTACCAGGAACCAGAAAATGTTATTTATCCACATGAACTAAATGGACTTGCTGGTTCTGTACCAGGAATCTGGATCCCCTTTGAGTGAGGTGATCATTACCTCACTTCTCTTTTTGAGGCTGGTCTGGCTTACAGATCAATCAATGTGATGCATTGTGCTATTTCAGCTGGTCACACATTATTGTATAATTCTCCTATAGGTTAACATTTCACCATTTGTAAATTGCTTAAGGCTATTTATGTTAAAGACCTCCTGTTCCAAAATGGGATATTGATTTAATAATTTAATTTTCCAGAAATTGGCCAGATAATAATGAACTCTCTCTCAAACAACTTACTTCTAACCCTGCAACTTTATTATGCTTTTTATCTTGTAAAGGGGTTTCCGATATAAAGGCTATAGACTATGATGCTAAATTGTTTTCTCCTTAAAGTTTTATTTTTTCTCCTTCTAGACGTACTGAAACTATGGGGTACATTTATCAAGGCTTATTCGAGCCTTCCGGCTAACCGGAAACATGATTTAAGATACGTTCGGGATGATTGACACCCCCTGCTAGTGGCTGATTGGCCTCAAATGTGCAAGGGGCGGCATTACACAAGCATTTTACCAGAAATGCTTGTGCAATGATAAATGCCGATGGCATATGCTGTCGGCATTTAGCGATGTTAGGCGGACATGATTTGCTACAGCTACAGCAAATCATGTCCGTCCAACATTTGATAAATTGGCCCCTAGGACTTTTGCTATCCTTATTTTTTAGAAAATCCTAAACTCTGTCGGCTAGATTTAGAGTTTTGTCGGTAAAGACCCGCGTAGCTAACGCTGCTTTTTTTCCCAGCGCACCCTTAAGACAACACTGGTATTTAGAGTTGTCTGAGGGGCTGCGTTAGGCCGAGAAAAGGGTGCGTTGAGCCTAATTTAGCTCCACTTCAACCATCAATACCAGCGTTGCTTACAGTAGCGGTAAGCTGGAAAAACGTGCTTGTGCACGATATCCCCATAGGAAACAATGGGGCAGTTTGGGCTGAAAAAAAACCTAACACCTGCAAAAAAGCAGCATTCAGCTCCTAGCGCAGCCCCATTGTTTCCTATGGGGAAACACTCTCTTAAGACTGCACCTAACACCCTAACATGAACCCCGAATCTAAACACCCCTAATCTTACACTTATTAACCCCTAATCTGCCGCCCCCGCTATCTCTGACACCTGCATTATACTATTAACCCCTAATCTGCCGCTCCGGACACCACCGCAACCTACATTATCCCTATGAACCCCTAATCTGCTGCCCCTAACATCGCTGACCCCCCAATGTCGCCGCTACCTTACCTATACTTATTAACCCCTAATCTGCCGACCGGACCTCGCCGCCACTATAATAAATGTATTAACCACTAAACAGCCGCACTCCTGCCTCGCAAACACTATAATAAATTTATTAACCCCTAATCTGCCCTCCCTAACATCGCCGCCACTCACCTACAATTATTAACCCCTAATCTCCCGCCCTCACCGTCGCCGCTACTATAATAAAATGATTAACCCCTAAACCTAACTCAAACCCTAACCCTAACACCCCCCTAAGTTAAATATAATTTAAATTAAACGAAATAATATTCCTAAAATTAAATAAATTATTCCTATTTAAAACTAAATACTTACCTATAAAAACCCTAATATAGCTACAATATAAATAATAATTACATTGTATCTATTTTAGGATTTATATTTATTTTACAGGCAACTTTGTATTTATTTTAACTAGGTACAATAGCTATTAAATAGTTAATAACTATTTAATAGCTACCTAGTTAAAATAAGTACAAAATTACCTGTAAAATAAATCCTAACCTAAGTTACAATTAAACCTAACACTACACTATCATTAAATTAATTAAATAAATTACCTACAATTAGCTAAACTAAAATACAAATAAATAAACTATTCTATAATACAAAAAAAAAAACCCCACTAAATTACAAAAAAATTAAAAAATATTACAAGAAGTTTAATCTAATTACACCTAATCTAAGCCCCCTAATAAAATAAAAAGCCCCCCAAAATAAAAAAAATTCCCTACCCTATTCTAAATTACAAAGGTAATCAGTTCTATTACCAGCCCTTAAAAGGGCTTTTTGCGGGGCATTGCCCCAAAGTAATCAGCTCTTTTACCTGTAAAAAAAAATACAAGACCCCCCCAACATTTACAATGAAGTGGTCCTCCATCCGGGCGAAGTCTTGATCCAAGCGGCAAAGAAGAGGTCTTCCATCCGGGCGATGTCTTCTTCCAAGCGGCATCTTCTATCTTCTTTCTTCCGGATCCATCTTCATCCCGCCGACGCGGAACATCCTCCTTCCCCGACGGACTAACGATGAATGAAGGTTCCTTTAAGGGACGTCATCCAAGATGGCGTCCCTCGAATTCCGATTGGCTGATAGAATCCTAAGGTAGGAAATATCTGATTGGCTGATTCAATCAGCCAATCAGATTGAAGTTCAATCCGATTGGCTGATCCAATCAGCCAATCAGATTGAGCTTGCATTCTATTAGCTGTTCTGATCAGCCAATAGAATGCGAGCTCAAACTGATTGGCTGATTGAATCAGCCAATCAGATTTTTCATACCTTAATTCCGATTGACTGATAGAATCCTATCAGCCAATCGGAATTCGAGGGACGCCATCTTGGATGACGTCCCTTAAAGGAACCTTCATTCGTCGTTAGTCCGTTGGGGAAGGAGGATGTTCCGCGTCGGCGGGATGAAGATGGATCCGGAAGACAGAAGATAGAAGATGCCGTTAAAAGCCCTTTTAAGGGCAGGTAATAGAGCTGATTACTTTTGTAATTTAGAATAGGGTAGGGAATTTTTTTATTTTGGGGGGCTTTTTTATTTTATTAGGGGGCTTAGATTAGGTGTAATTAGATTAAACTTCTTGTAATATTTTTTATTTTTTGTAATTTAGTGTTTGTTTTTTTGTATTATAGAATAGTTTATTTAATTGTATTTTAGTTTAGCTAATTGTAGGTAATTTATTTAATTAATTTAATGATAGTGTAGTGTTAGGTTTAATTGTAACTTAGGTTAGGATTTATTTTACAGGTAATTTTGTAATTATTTTAACTAGGTAGCTATTAAATAGTTATTAACGATTTAATAGCTATTGTACCTAGTTAAAATAAATACAAAGTTGCCTGTAAAATAAATATAAATCCTAAAATATTTTCAATGTAACTATTAGTTATATTGTAGCTATATTAGGCTTTATTTTATACAGGGAGTGCAGAATTATTAGGCAAATGAGTATTTTGACCACATCATCCTCTTTATGCATGTTGTCTTACTCCAAGCTGTATAGGCTCGAAAGCCTACTAAGCATATTAGGTGATGTGCATCTCTGTAATGAGAAGGGGTGTTGTCTAATGACATCAACACCCTATATCAGGTGTGCATAATTATTAGGCAACTTCCTTTCCTTTGGCAAAATGGGTCAAAAGAAGGACTTGACAGGCTCAGAAAAGTCAAAAATAGTGAGATATCTTGCAGAGGGATGCAGCACTCTTAAAATTGCAAAGCTTCTGAAGCGTGATCATCGAACAATCAAGCGTTTCATTCAAAATAGTCAACAGGGTCGCAAGAAGCGTGTGGAAAAACCAAGGCGCAAAATAACTGCCCATGAACTGAGAAAAGTCAAGCGTGCAGCTGCCAAGATGCCACTTGCCACCAGTTTGGCCATATTTCAGAGCTGCAACATCACTGGAGTGCCCAAAAGCATAAGGTGTGCAATACTCAGAGACATGGCCAAGGTAAGAAAGGCTGAAAGACGACCACCACTGAACAAGACACACAAGCTGAAACGTCAAGACTGGGCCAAGAAATATCTCAAGACTGATTTTTCTAAGGTTTTATGGACTGATGAAATGAGAGTGAGTCTTGATGGGCCAGATGGATGGGCCCGTGGCTGGATTGGTAAAGGGCAGAGAGCTCCAGTCCGACTCAGACGCCAGCAAGGTGGAGGTGGAGTACTGGTTTGGGCTGGTATCATCAAAGATGAGCTTGTGGGGCCTTTTCGGGTTGAGGATGGAGTCAAGCTCAACTCCCAGTCCTACTGCCAGTTTCTGGAAGACACCTTCTTCAAGCAGTGGTACAGGAAGAAGTCTGCATCCTTCAAGAAAAACATGATTTTCATGCAGGACAATGCTCCATCACACGCGTCCAAGTACTCCACAGCGTGGCTGGCAAGAAAGGGTATAAAAGAAGAAAATCTAATGACATGGCCTCCTTGTTCACCTGATCTGAACCCCATTGAGAACCTGTGGTCCATCATCAAATGTGAGATTGACAAGGAGGAAAAACAGTACACCTCTCTGAACAGTGTCTGGGAGGCTGTGGTTGCTGCTGCACGCAATGTTGATGGTGAACAGATCAAAACACTGACAGAATCCATGGATGGCAGGCTTTTGAGTGTCCTTGCAAAGAAATGTGGCTATATTGGTCACTGATTTGTTTTTGTTTTGTTTTTGAATGTCAGAAATGTATATTTGTGAATGTTGAGATGTTATATTGGTTTCACTGGTAAAAATAAATAATTGAAATGGGTATATATTTGTTTTTTGTTAAGTTGCCTAATAATTATGCACAGTAATAGTCACCTGCACACACAGATATCCCCCTAAAATAGCTAAAACTAAAAACAAACTAAAAACTACTTCCAAAAATATTCAGCTTTGATATTAATGAGTTTTTTGGGTTCATTGAGAACATGGTTGTTGTTCAATAATAAAATTAATCCTCAAAAATACAACTTGCCTAATAATTCTGCACTCCCTGTAGGTAAGTATTTAGTTTTAAATAGGATTAATTTATTTAAATTTAGGAATATTATTTTATTTAATTTAAATTATATTTATGTTAGGGGGTGTTAGGGTTAGGGTTAGAGTTAGGTTTAGTTAGGGGTTAATAATTGTAGGTAGGTGGCGGTGATGTTAGGGAGGGCAGATTAGGGGTTATTACTATTTATTCTAATGTTTGCGAGTTGGGAGTGCGGTGGTTTAGGGGTTAATACATTTATTATAGTGGCGGCGAGGTCCGGTCGGCAGATTAGGGGTTAATAAGTGTAGTTAGGTAGCGGCGACGTTGGGGGGGCAGATTAGGGGTTAATAAATATAATATAGGGGTCGGCGATGTTAGGGACAGCAGATTAGGGGTTCATAGCTATAATGTAGGAGGCGGCGGTGTCCGGTCGCCAGATTAGGGGTTAAAAAAATGTATTATAGTGGCGACGATGTGGGGGGGCCTCGGTTTAGGGGTACATAGGTAGTTTATGGGTGTTAGTGTACTTTATAGCACAGTAGTTAAGAGCTTTATATTCCGGCGTTAGCCCATAAAGCTCTTAACTACTGACTTTTTTTGGCGGTAGGAGTCTTGTCGGTAGAGGCTCTACCGCTCACTTCTTCCAAGACTCCAAATACCAGCGTTAGGCAGATCCCATAGAAAAGATAGGATACGCAATTGGCGTAAGGGGATCTGCGGTAGCCTGGAGTCGCGGTGAGGAAGTGAGCGTTAGACCCTTTCCTGGTTGACTCTAAATACCAGAAGGCGGTAAAAAGCAGCGTTTGGACCCCTTAACGCTGCTTTTGATGGATAACGCCAAACTCTAAATCTAGGTGTGTGTTATTTATTGTCTGAAAGTATATGAATCTGAAACTGTTTCTTTAAGATCTTCTAATTCTAAACAACTGTTAATTTCATACACTGTAGACGGGTCTTCTGACTCTATTTTTCATCAATTTTATTTGAAACCTATTTATTCAATTACACACCATCCAGTTTTTTTATTTCACTTGCTTTAAACTAGCAAAATATGAGTCTCTATCATTGTAATAAAATTCTGATTATTCTAATAAAATGAGAGAATAGTCTAGATTTTATTAAAATGGTATATAGTTATTTGAAGAGTTTTTAATTGATTATTGTATTTTTTATATATATTTACAGCCCAAGCTCCATCCAATCCAGGAATATGAGGAGGGAAGTGCATCACAATTCTTCTGTTCTTTCCCAAAGAGTCTGAATACTTCAGTTTCAGAATATTTCAAGAATTCAAGATGTCCCAGATTGTTCAAGTTTCCTGCAATTTCTTATTTTGTTCTCCTAATTTTCAGTATTTTTTGTCTTCTTTCAGACTTTTGTTTCTTTTTATTTCCAAGGCTAATTTTTCTCCTATCAGAAAATAGAAGAGGAAGATTAACTGTTTATTTCATACTTTATGGACTTTTATGTGAGCTGATTGGACACTAGACATGTGCGATTCGTTTTTGGATCGATTCGGAAATTCGGAAAATTCGGAGATTCGGATCGATTCGAATTTCCGAATTAAAATACTGCCGAATCTACCGAATAAATCCGAATCGAATCGAATACATCCGAATCGATTCGGATGTATTCGGTAGATTCGGATGGCCGTGTATTACACTAGTATTGTACAGTATATTAGGTTTTATCACTCTGCTATGGGTTAAACCTAATATACAGTACATAATACTAGTGTAATACACAGCACATCCCACCTAACACTTACCGAAATTCCGAATTTCCGAATCGATTTGAACCGAATCGAATCAAACCAAACCGAATCGAACCAAACCAAATTTTTTCCGAATCCGAAAGAATCCGAAACGAATTCATTCTAATTTTTCCGAATTCGAATAGATCCGAACCGAAATTTGAATCGATCTGAATCGATCCGAACCGAAACAAATTTTTCGAAGCTGCACAAGTCTATTGGACACTGACTCTCTGACCACCTTATTATTCATTTTCATGGGCTATGTTTATTTTTCTTCTGTTTTAACTGTTTTTCTGTTTAAACTGTTATAATCTATAAAAGTGCTATTTATAAGCAGTAAAATGGAAAGAATAGCAAAATAATTGTCTCTGTCTCTTTAATAAAATCTAGATTATTTTGTCATTTTATTAGGATAATCAGAATTTTTGATGCACATTAGCAATGTAATTTTTCCAGTCTAATTTTGTGTAAATGGTTAAATTATTCATTTTGTATGATTTATAAATTATTAATTTAATTGTGTAGTTTTGTAATGTATATATCTCCTTCCCACATAAAAATGCAGTATACGCCTCTTAGTGAGACAACCTGTTTTCAGGGTAAAAAGTGTCTTTAGATCATTCTACTAATAGAACTGGTGATCATTCTTAAATAATCTCGCCATCCCAGAGAACTTTAGATAATTGGCACCATAATGTCTATCCTCAGAGTGTTTTTTTACAATAACTTAGATTTTACAATGCAAATTTTAAAAGAGAAATTATCATCTGATAACCTTATTTCCCCTCTCACATGCTGGACATAGGCAGAGTTATCGGTTGTACAGAAGTGGTCCATATTTGTGTAATAGCTCTTGGGAATTTCATATTATTTCTATAACCCAGTAGAGATTTTTTTTCACAATATTTGTATACAAAAATAGTAATACAAACATGCTTTGTATTTATCCTTCAATTGCAATACCAAACCTCTTTTACTATGGACTAAATAGATGAAGTACATAAGGAAAGTATTCATATCAACTTGACATTATATACCTTACAGTAAGACATAACTCCTGGATCAAATAGAAGCAACTTGCTGCTATGTGCAGTTTTGTAATAAATAAAGCTATTGACAAAGAAGAACCCCATGGATTACACCTACTTTATTAGAAAGAAGGCAGCATTATCAGGACCATTCTTACGCATTTTGCTCATCAAGCGCTTTGTCAGATATAAATAAGAAAAAAAAAAAAAGAGAGAAGCACTCAACCTGAGAACGATCAATAGCATAAAAGCTTGTTCTATGGCTAGTTACCACCCAAAAACAGCCTCTTTTTGATCAACATGTGCCTTTCACAGAGAAGAACTTTCCTGAAGCATAGCAGTCTGATCCTGACATTACAGTACAGTCCAGCCCCGAAATACCAGGCAATCCCTCTCTGAACGAGAGAAACAGCAGAACCCCAGACGTACGTTTCAGCCTATTGTGGGCCTCGTCAGTGAGGTGCAGCCATATCCCTCTAGGCACACTGAGCAACGGGTCCACATCTGGATTCCCGCATCACACTTAGGGAGACTTCCCCAAATGTCGTAATTTGCATAAATTAAAAGAGAGAAGTGCTCAACCTGAGAACGAACAATAGCATAATAGCTTCTTCTATGGCTAGTTACCACCCAAGAAGCAGAGTTTTTTTTGCACAACATGTGCCTTTCACAGAGAAGAACTTTCCTGAGGCATATCAGTCTGATCCTGACATTACAGAACAGTCCAGCCCCGAAATACCAGGCAATCCCTCTCTGAACAAGAGAAACAGCAAAACCCCAGAAGTACGTTTCGGCCTATTGTGGGCCTCGTCAGTGAGGTGCAGCCATATCCCTCTAGGCACACTGAGCAACGGGTCCACATCTGGATTCCCGCATCACACTTAGGGAGACTTCCCTAAATGTCATAATTTGCATAAATAAAAAGAGAGAAGCGCTCAACCTGAGAACGAACAATAGCATAATAGCTTGTTCTATGGCTAGTTGCCACCCAAGAAGCAGCCTCTTTTTGTTCAACATGTGCCTTTCACTGAGAAGAACTTTCCTGAAGCATATCAGTCTGATCCTGACATTACAGTACAGTCCAGCCCCGAAATACCAGGCAATCCCTCTCTGAACAAGAGAAACAGCAAAACCCCAGACGTACGTGTCGGCCTATTGTGGGCCTCGTCAGTGAGGTGCAGCCATATCCCTCTAGGCACACTAAGCAATGGGTCCACGTATGGACTTCCCCAAGTGTCATAATTTGCATAAATAAAAATAGAGAAGCGCTCTGTAGTCACTGTACGTTTGTGACACACAGATAATATCCCGGCACACAGCTGATATAACAATACTATTAGACATTAAATAGTGAGTCAGTGAGCTTATTTCTATGTGTTTATTGCATTATTAGTCACTGTACGTCTGTGACACACAGATAATATCCCGGCACACAGCTGATATAACAATACTATTAGACAATGAAAGTATATGGTAAAGTTGTTTTCCTAGGAATAATTAGTCAGTTTATATTACAGTCTGAAGGTGTTTACTGTCTCTTTAATCAGATCTAGCTTTGTGCTATCTTGTTGTGAGTCCTTGTTTAATGAAGATAACATTGTGATAAATTTACAAAGATATTGATTACCCAGAATATAATTTTTGTTAAATTATCTCTGTTATTAATTAAAGGGATATAAATAATGTATTATTGTACAACTGATTGCATAAAACTATGTGTTTAACTCCTGCAAAGAGATTAAACACATAGTTTAAATCAGCTATAGAGCAGCAAAGGATACCACAAGAACAAAGTAAATTTGATAATAAAAGTTTCTTAAATTTTCACATTCTATCTGAATCATGAAAGTGTAATTTCCTATCCCTTTAAGTTTGATTTAAGTATCAGAACATGTCTGTATATAAAGTCTTGCTGGTGATTAATAAGCTGGGTTGGTGAAGGTTGGGGGTTAATTTGATATTGTTTTATGTACTGTTAAAGGGACAGTAACATCAAAATTAAATTTCAATGGATTGGACAGAACATGACATTTCGAACAATGTTCTAATTTACTTATATTATCAATTGTGCTTAGTTCTCTTGGTATCCTTTGTTAAAAAGTAATCCTAGGTGAGCTCAGGAACGTGTATGTGTCTTCAGACAGCAGAGTTTGCAACAACATTTACAGCAATGTTATACATAGTTACAAACACTGCTGCACAGAGTGCTAAATATACATGCACGCCCCTAGAACAAACCAAATTAGATAATAGAAGTAAACCAGAAAGTTGGGTAAAATCGCTGCTCTATCTGAATTATCAGCGTTTAACTTTCACTGTGAGATTTAGCTTTTGTTTTTGACGATGTTTTCCTAATTATTCTGTGATATTTTGTTTTTAATAATGCAAAAAACACAAAATACTGGTCTGGATTACAATCACTTTTTATTTGCATGAAAAAACATTGTATCTCATTATATAGTAAACAGCAGCATTACATGATATCTGCACACAA